>NC_064924.1:330513911-330626411 GCF_023897955.1 Schistocerca gregaria
ATTTAACTAATGAGTCACATAACATTGAATCGAAATGTCAAAAAGTCTGTAATGACGTAAAAACACAAATTTGTGAGCATTTTCAACCTATTTTTTCGCGGCATGAAAATGCATTACAGAATCACGAAGCAGCCATAAAAGAACTGAAAACTATTGTTCATGAAAATCATGAGACCTTGCAAGCCAAAATTGACTCAGTTGCATCTACCGATTCGGTTACGCAACTTGCAAAAACTCAGGAAAACATAAAGGACACAGTAGATACGATTTCTACACAAATGGACACTCTAAAATTTGGTTCAGAAAAACACACTGAGCAAATAAATACACTATCGGAGAAAGTAGCCGAACTTTCGGATCAGTTCATTAACTTATCTGCAAAGGTAGATGATGATCTGAATGACACAGAAGAGTGCGAACAAATTAGGAAATTCAAACAAAATCAGAATCAAATTAATACGCAACACTAAAGAGAAATCCGGGAAGTACAAGATCAGCTGACACAGGTAATACAAGAATTACGTATTTCAGAGGACACTCGCGCTCCAATACGGAAAGAGGGACATTGAAATACGGAACAGCCACAAAATAATAACACAAGGCACTTCGAAAATTATGAAAGAAATTGGCAAGGTACACCGAATTTTGAGATGGAACCGCCGAAACGTTGTAACAATGACCGACATGCGACTCGCCGACATGATGATTTTGACTATAAGCTGTTCACTACTACACGTAAATTCAAAACATTTAAGAATTCTGGCAACGACATCCACAAGCGTGGCTCCATCAATTCTCTCATTGTTTTCCTCCCAACTGGTCACTAGAGCACAGATTAGAATTTATGTGTGGCTACTTGGAGAATGAACCAGCTGTAAGAATGCGATCGGTCATTCACGATTGTCACAGTGAAGGAGAATGTTATCGTGCCTTCCTCTCAGCATATTGGTCTCAAGCTACTGAAGACCGAGTAAAATATAGCTTCATAATGATGAAACATTTCCAAAAATCTGAATCTTCCAGTCTTGTGAAATATTTTGAAGACATGTTGCACAAGAATCAGTACCTGTCAAACCCATACAGCCCCTCAGAACTCATCCGTATTTGCTTAATCAAATTACCTGAACATTTACGACAGATTATTTTGCCAAGCCGTTGCAAAGACGACATTGAAGCTTTTCAGGGACTGTTACAAGAATTAGAAATTGACACTGACAATCGCGGAACGCGAAAACAGGAACACAACAATTACAGGTCACATCCGTCGCAATTCCGCGATGAAAGAAATAATAACTGGACACGACAAGGCTATTCTCACAACACAAATCGTGACGAAAACAGACACCACCCATATGACAACCATTGGCAGAGTAATAATAATTACAGGGAAAGATCACCTCTCCGCAGTAGTGACTATCACAGAGACAATCAGAGAAACAGACAATATGGGAACCAAAATAATTATTGTCAATGGAGACAGAATAACTTTAGACGCAATGGTCCAGCGCGCAGTTACGATTCAGGGAGAAATTCTCCACCACGTGACCGACAAGAAAGAAACTATGGAATCTACCGACATGACGACAGACGATATAATCGTAACGACAGACCTGAAATGCATCAGAACTGGCGAGCTTCAAACAGGGCAGGGCCCTCTCGACAAGATGAATTTGTAGAAGTTAGGTCTCCTTATACCAATAACGGCGCGCGCCAACAAAGAGACTCGCACCGCAGGCAGCCGCGTGCGCCGGCTGGCTCTGAGAAAAATAACATAGACGCTAACCTTGAGAAAAATTCCAGTATTCTTTACCGACGTGTACCACATGATAATTGCGTTCAAGTTAACTCTGAGCACTAGGAAGAGTAAAAGATTGCACCACATTTCACATGTAAAACCGTTTATTGAAATATAATCTGCTTTTTAACTTTGTCTTTGCCATAAAACATTTCACTTCACATTTCTAGTATGCTTTGTCACACTGAGAAGCTGTTAACATGCAACAATGTTTTGAAGTTAACTATCCAGTCTAGAACCAAGGGAACATTTTTAAACAGAAATTACAAATGCATTGTTATAGTGAACAGACGACACATTCTTGTTATTTGTACATTCTTGCTTGTTAGTTGCACGATTACGTAACGACTATAAGGCTTACATACTTAGAACATATACTGTTAATGAGATTTTAATGCAACATTTTGGTTTAGTTGAAAAGACATTCTGGATTTAAAGTACTTTCTGTGAGATACCAGATGACACAGTGGTTAGTAGATGTGACAGCTACATGATTATATCACGACGCTACTAATGAGTGACAATTTACAATGTTGCTTTCGCGGTGTATCTGTTTTACATCTGCACAGTTTTTCTGAATTCTTCTGGAAAGTAAAACATGTTTTAGTAGTAACTTTTGTGGTATAGCTACAATGAGACAGCCTTTTCCGTAGCACAACAATACGTTGCAGCACAGTACTTTCTTCATCACGGCAATAAGCGTAATAACTAAGATATCTATACGCAAACCATTTCACTTTTGTTTATCATGAGGTAAGTACACTGACTTTTGCAGAAATTACCTTTCGGAGGACGATAACAACGACACTTCCACAGAGATTATCTTACAACAAGACGCACAGTTTAGCTCTACAGTACACGTATTTGAGTGATTAATTTTGTACTTAAAACAATTATTTTTAAAGATATTTGAAGTACAATGATACAAAGGTTTTCTGTGATACATTTCATTCCATTGCTGTAATCTGTAAACACCTGAGGATATAATTACATTAATCCTCAGGGGGTACACCCCTACTTTGTGTACCATGTGTCTGGCAAGCACAAGGAGCCCTAGCTAATATGGTATTTGCTTATACAACTTTACACATCGGTACCATATTTCTCTAACACATAAATTACACAGCTATCTGATCATTTAACTGAGAGACAAACATTTTTTTTATTACATCAGTGACACATGTTTACGCAATTACACAGTTGGATAATTTCACACTTATGAAATTCTATTTTGTCTGTACTTTGTGAAATGTTCATATTTTTTCGGAACCATTGTGATACTATGAGAGGTTTGAATGATGTATTTGGTATGGGATCATGATTTTTAAAGTACGTTTGAGGTAGATGACACTTTTGACATCAACAGAGAATTTTTTTAGGTTTTGAAATTATTGGAAGAAGCTATGACGATTTTGAGATTTGGCTGAGTTTTTATGATGTTATGATGACGATGTGTATTACGCTGTTGCGGTATGTTTATCATCAATAAGCTGATGCTATATGACTTATTTGATTATGCTACGTATCTGTTGTGATGAAATATTGAAGATGTGTCGACAAATAAGGTAAGGAATAATGAGTAGTGGTTAGGGACTCTGGTTTGTGAAAAAGGTGGTTGGAAACCAAGAATCGTACTTTAAGAGTTATGAAATGTATGTAAATGTGTGAATGTATTACAATAGGATTTTTTTCTACAGATGTGTAACGCAAATTCTTGACCTGTGAAATTTTTTATATGAGACTGCCACTGTAGCGGAAACTGGTGTCGTAAATATTTTGGTAAGACAGTTAAGTGACCACTTGCACGTAATCCGTCGTGGTCACCCAGCTGCGTGACAACCACCTGACAAAAGAAAGCCATTAGTGTGTGCCTGTCAGAGGCACAGGTGGAGAGAAAAAAAAAGAGGCCATTATCCTCGCTATTGACATTCCTTTGTAGAAAGCATCGTAAATACGACGCCCTCAAACTTGAAAACATGATTACACTGTAGAGTTCTTAATTTATGATATTTACTGAAATGAAATGATGAGAAACATTTTATATCTATTGTCTTTCTAGCTGAGAGATTGCTCATTTTGTTTAATATCCAGTTTCTATCTGCACTGCAGCAATGGTTACAATAAAATTTAATAGATGTACTAATATCACTATTTTCTGTATACAGACCCAATAAAGAATCATTTTATGATGTACTTTCTTGGAAAAGAGAGCACAAATAGACATTTCCCTTCATAGGAATTGCAAAAATAATTTTTTTTAACGATTTGGTAACTTATCTGCTAGCGTATGTTCTCGTGATGCATCACTCTAGTGTTAAGATGTGACATAGGTATTAACCATTTTTACTGTAATAGTTTTTTCTGCATCAGCTTTGTCATGTTTAGATATATGTTATTACATTTATTGCTGCTTGCTTTGCTTACTTGCATTTTTTGTCATTGCTGTTTGTATTAATTGTTTTGTGCTGCTGCATTGCCTCGTCCCTTAGTTAAGCATCCGAGCTCAGTAGATTTAAGTTAGCTTAAGATGTGGTAGGCTGTACAAGAGAACGAGTTACGATGAATTGGAAGAAATGCATTGAGAAGCTATAAGAAAATGGTTTGGCCAAAAAAAGTATTTTGAAAGAGGATAAGAATAATAATAAGTAGGGTTTAGGGACGACAGTTTTAGGTAGGATTTTCTTGAAAATAAATGATGAGGTAAGATAATGGAAAATAAATAATGAGGTAAGAAATATGTGAACATATAAATGCAGAAAGCATGCTTGGAGAGAATTGTTTTGCTGGAAACAACTGTTGAAATATGACGAAAGATCTATGGAATGAAGTTTTGGGTTGGACTGCAGTACCAAATGTTACACTGAAAACAAACCCTGTCCTTTCCTCTTGTGTTATTCTTCTATGTGTTTATGTACCCTTCTGTATTTGTCTTTTTCCTGTCTATATGTGTTTAGTTAATAAGATTTATGTTTTAGAATTTTTCAAATACTATGTTATTTTCTTTGTAAATATGCTTAGACATTATTTATTCTGTTTTGTTTTAATGCTCATGTGTGAAGTTGATGTTTCAAAAGTTATTCTGATCTTTTATGTATTTACTTATGTCATAATTCCTGTAACAATGATGTATATGTTTATTTCTATTCTTTTGTAAAGCCCGTTTTACTACAAATGTTATCTGTATTTTTATGTTCTTAAATGATGTATTTTGTGCCTTTGTAATTGTATTTTTATGTTGTAAATTTATAATTGTATAGACACCAGTTCTTCAAATTAAGTATCATTCCACTGCACACGTTTCTGTTGGTCATAGTATATGGACAATATGTGAGAAGTAGGGACTGTTAGTGTTTGGACATGTGTTGATAATTCAGCAAGGTTAACAGCATTGCTGGTTCTAAGGACAATTCCAAAAACTTTGTGCGTGCACAAGTGGTGGTTGATGGACTTGCTATATTCTCCGCAAGACTCTTTGTGGGTGATTGTGCACCTGCACAGTCGCAACAGATGGCTGTTGGCCATGTCTACAAGGACTGAAGTGGGTCTGCACCTTCACACCAATACCATTATTTCTACATGGACTGCAGTGGGTACCTCTGGTGGCCCACCACTACCATAATCTCTACCAGGACTACAATGAGTCTGCTCTGTGATGACCAACCTACCAATATTCTGCAAAACTTCGACTGACTCTGCTGTGGGTTTGCTCTGTTGTGGCCCATTACGTGTCAGCATGTCAAGAGTCACCACTGTCTTTCCATTGGAAGGACAACACTACTTCTTCAAGACTGCTTAGAAATCCACTACTTCCAAGTGCAATTTCTTTTATTGCTCAGACTTTGAGAAATACACTGCAATTTTACTGTGATGAACGATCAGGACTGCCTTAATGGACTGTGAGAAAATTTTAGCTTTTGACCAACATTGTATCAATAAGTGTGTGCATTTGATATCTTTGTTATTGTAATTATGAAAAATTTTATCAAATCATTATTGGCCAGCACCCAAAACAATTTGTAAAATTTTTTGTGGGGAGCATGGGGGCTATGTAAGTGGCTGTTTAGGTTTTTTTATTGGTAACACTGCTGCCACATAGCGCTCTGTATGAAAATCACTGGCTGTGCCGTGTGCAGTCAGTGGCTGATTTGCATTGTTGTCTGCCATTGTAGTGTTGGGCAGCGGCAGCTGGATGCTAACAGTGCGTAGCGTTGCGCAGTTGGAGGTGAGCCGCCAGCAGTGGTGGACGTGGGGAAAGAGATGGCGGAGTTTTGAAATTTGTAAGAATTGGTGTCATGAACTGATATATATATTATGACTATTAAGGTAAATACATTGTTTGTTCTGTATTAAAATCTTTCATTTGCTAACTATGCCTATCAGTAGTTAGTGCCTTCAGTAGTTTGAATCTTTTATTTAGCTGGCAGTAGTGGCGCTCGCTGTATTTCAGTAGCTTGAGTAACGAAGATTTTTGTGAGGTAAGTGATTTGTGAAACGTATAGGTTAATGTTAGTCAGGGCCATTCTTTCGTAGGGATTTTTGGAAGTCAGATTGCGTTGCGCCAAAAATATTGTGTTTCAGTTTAAGCACAGTCTTGTATAATTTTTCAAAGGGGACGTTTCAAAATTAAGAAAATGCTGAACTGGAAAGTCATAGAGTATTCTAATTCGCCATCTAGTAGCCCCTTGTTGACGATTTTGAAACAGGATAACACCGTACGACTCGTACTTGACGCACGAAACATAAATAAAATTGTTGTGCCAGTCGAACGAGACCTGAAGCGATTGAGGAACACCTTCAGAGATTTTATGGAATTAAATATTTGAGTAGCATAGATTTGAAAATGTCATTTTGGCAAGTGAGACTAAATCCTAATTCACGAAAGCATACGGCATTTATCTTCGCCGGCAGATCCTATCAATTTCTGGTCATGCCTTTTGGATTGAATGTTAGTTCTGGAGTATTCATCTCTGCCTTAGATCATGTTCTTGGTCCAGATCTTATTGATGAAGTCACTCTCTACGTTTATGATTTTTTAATTGCCACTAAAACCTGGGAAGGCCACGTTGAACTAATACAGAAAGTGTTTCAGTAATTCCTGGAATACGGAGTCACTGCCAACTTGCAAAAATTCTTAGGACATGTCATTTCATCTGACGGAATCCGTCCTGATCCGGCTAAGCTAAGTGCAATTAAAAATTTTCCTATCCCATCTTCAAAACGACAACTTAAAGGTTATCTTGGACTCGCTTCATTCTTCAGAAGATTTTTACCAAAGCAAGTAATGAACAACCCTGATTTATTGAAATTGTTAAAGAAAAATACTCAGTGGAATTGGACTAACGACTGACAGAAGGCATTCCACGATATCAAGGAAGCTTTGTTAAATAGCAACATTCTTTATCATGCAGATAGGGAAAAGGAATTTTGTGTGTCATCTGACGCAAGTTTTCAGGGATTAGGTGCATGTCTCTTCCAGATCCATGAAACCAATGGAAAACCAGACATCAGAGTAATTAGTTTTGCTAGTAGGGTTCTTACAGAAACTGAACTATCCTATTCTGTTACTGAGTTGGAAGCTCTTGCAGTAGTTTGGGCTTTCAAGAGATTCAACTACTACATCAATGGCAAGAAAATCAAAGTCTATTCTGATCATCCGGCTCTTAGTTTTCTTTTGACGTGTAAACTCCTACATCCTCGCTTAACGAGGTGGTGTCTTTTCTTACAGGAATATGACTTCGAAATAATCAACATAAAAGGCAAAGATAACGTTATTGTGGATGCTCTATCTCGCATGCGTGAAGGCTCTTCGGACAGTACTGAACTTTTGGAACAAATGTCAAATTACATAATTCTTTTGATGAAGGATCCAATACATCGGAAATATTTTCTTGATCTTTGTAACCAGATCGTACAATTGCAGGAAACTGATCCAAAATGGAGAGGTGTGAAACAGATCCTTGAAACTAATCCTACTCATTGCATGTGCAAATATTACAAATTGCATAATCAAGTTCTTTTCCACCGAACATCACTGTCATCAGAAAATTGGCTAGTATGCATTCCGCAGGAATATAAAGAACGCTTACTCTAGTATACACATACTTCGTGGGGACACTTTGGTCCAGAAAAGTGTAAGCGTAAAATAGCAAAGTACTGTTAAATCCCTAACCTTCATAGCAGAATTCACAAACTCTTGAAACACTGTATCATTTGTCAAAAAGCAAAACCTTTTAATCTTTCGAATATACTGCCTTTGAATCCTATTATCACAGAGAAACCTAGACAAATAGTAGGCATAGATTTGGCAGGACCCCTCCCACGAGGTCGTGGAGGACTAAGGTACCTTGTAGCTTTCATTGATTTATTTACCAAACATTTGAGATTGTGCGCTATGAGATCTGCAAACACTCAACTAATCATCAGTCGTTTAGAACGTGACTACTTTCCTCGATTCGGAAAACCTGAATCAATCCTCTCAGACAATGGGTGTAACTTTGTCTGCAAAAGATGGAGACTTTTCCTTGCTAGTCATCAAATTAGGCAAATCCTTGTCTCCAAGTTTAGACCGCAGTCGAACCCGACGGAGCGGGTGTTCAAGGAGTTTAATCGTTTTATTCGTACTTATATACCAAATCAGCAGACTCGCTGCGTTGACTTTGTGTCACCTTTCGAGGAAATTGTGAATAATCTACCACACCTGTCTACTGGTTTCACCCCGAGTGAGTTGATGTCTTCTGACCAAGAGAAAAATGAATGGGTCAATTCAATTCCTAAATGTAACAACACAAGCGCTAGTTTAGACGCCAGAATAAGACAAGCTCTAACAACGTTGACCACCCAAGCCAATTTACGCAAGAAGGCGTATGACAAACATATTAATAAGGTGTTAACTTATAAAGTAGGCGAAAAGGTCTTGCTAAAAACACACTTTAAACCATCGTTGCTCTTACGCAAAAATCTAAAATGGCAAAGTCTTTTTGAGGGACCTTACGAGATCCTTCGTACACTGCACACAGGTTGTTATCTGATGATAAATTCTTCTTGGGTTGACAGCCGAGTCAATGCGTTGTTCTCCAGCAACATTTCAGCTTCGCCTGAAGATAGCAAGTCAGAAACTTGCTGAAACGTTGCTGGAGAACAACGCATTGACTCGGCTGTCAACCCGAGAAGAATTTATCATCAAGATTCGTCGAGAAAGCCTGCAGTCTCATATAGGTTGTTATCTGATTTCTGATCCCGCAAATGGAAAAATAAAAGGGTTATATCATCACTCTGATCTTAAAAAATATCATGCTACAGAATAAGTCAAAAGGAAAGCTTTATAATGGCAAGAGAAGGTTAGCCGCTAGTGACTAAGTGACAACTGATCTGACTTCGTAAAAAAAAATGCTTAGAATAAATTACATGACAGTGAGTTTATCTTGCTATACAGCAGAGAATTTAAAATATGTTATCTTGAGCCATAATTTAAGTACAGGCAAGCTGATAAATAATAAAAAAATTCTTGTTTAACAAAGAAAGTGATCAACTCTAAGAACTCTAGTTTTTAAGATTTAGTTTTAAGGAGATAATATTTAAGAGAGAGAAAAATGAAATATAAAGTGAAGGATGTGCCTAACAAGCCAGCTTCTGCGATATGAAATGCTAAAGAAGTGAAAATAAAATATAGTATGTAAGAAATTTTTTCAAGTTCAAGGAGCAATGATCGAGAAATGAAATTTGTTTTCGTCAAGGACAAGGGTCACTTGACAATCATTGGTTCCTGATCCCACTAAAAAGGAAAACAAGTAACTAGTTTCTAAGTCAGCTATGTCTAGATTAAGTTCTAATGTACATAGAAATCTGGAACAGGTTCATCTCTGCATTAAAATAACGTAATGTTTACGAAGCATGTGAGTTACTTGTAAGAACCAACATGACCACGAAAGCGCTATCCTTCAGCTAGATAAACAAAGTAGCATTAATTGTAATTGCAATACGCAGGTCAGATACATTCAAAGGCATAAGTGAAATAAATACCAAGTATAAGAGCATAAGTGACAAGGCCAAAGCAATGATGACTTAAGGTCATATATAGAGGTCAACGCAGTGTAGCGCAAGCAGGCGTCAACGCGAGAATAAGACCGCCGGCAAAACAAGGCAACTAGTTCTTAAATGCAGCGTGTATGCAGACGTACGGCGCAAAGGAAAATTAATTTCTAAGTCATAAGGAACAAGGAGTTGTTTCCTAGATTTCTTCTTCTATGTACTATTATACCTATGCCTTTCTTCTGAATTTGTGTAAATACCCTAACCCACCTAAACCCGTCCCATAGACTTGACGTCACAGATTAAGAAATGCGTGGAAGGCTGGTTTGGCATACGATTTTCAAAAGGAAACGCGTGAACGAAATCGGGAAAAGGTAGTTTTGAAACGTCTTTATTTTTCTTTGAAGACGCAAACCGAGATCGCGATAAGGAATTTTAATATTTTCTTGAATGGTGTTCTGTTCTTATGTGAGAGGGCGATCAACTGTGACTGATTGATCCTCACATCTAGTAAAAAGAGAATTTTTGTTGAAATGACAGTGATAACTTTAATAAATCTAATGAATAGAAAGAGCGATTCAAATGAATTAAAATAACAATAATAATAATTGCTAACAGATCGGAGAAACTAATGTAGTGTGACTGTGAACTAAGAGCATAATTAGTCTTAGAGAAAGATGATGAACAATGTAAAGCGAAATGTTATAGATAGTTAAAAACAAAGTAACAGAAATTGAAATGGACATGATAATCAAAGCTTTCAACTAGCAAGCTTCAAAGTGAGACAAACTATTTGATTATAAACTGTAAAAAAAATTGTGTACATACTAGTGTATAAGTGAAGGCTTAAATGCTGTGGAAGTCTGCCACAGAGACGAAGCAATGCATCGTTGTTATAAGTAAGTGATAATTTCATTCACGATGAAGATAAAAAGTGTTAAACGTGCAGATAGGCCGACGGACAATGACAGGCCGGTTGTGTAACCGAAGGCGGTTATGTGATTACGTGCAGTGCATCGGAAACCAAGTGTGTTAGCTGCTTTGCAAAGTGCGAGCGCTAGCCTACCTTAAAAGCTTCAAAATCGGCTGGAAAATGTGGAGGCAGGGATGGTTTCGATGGAGTCTCTCTCCCTGGTAATCCTCGTCCCTCCGCACCAGTTCAGCAAACCACAAAATACCACAACGTCATCGACACAACGTGTTCACTGAACCGTGCACGGAAAAGCTGAAATACCGCCAGGAGGCTAGTGAGCACCTCGAGTTGCGATTCAGCTCTAACAATCAGCCAGTGCCAAGGTCTATCCACTCAACAAAGGCGTTAAATTTAAAGTGATGTACTAGCACAACACTTCCGCTGCAGTTCTACGAAACGGACTTTCGATGAAAGCCGCTCCAGAAATAAAAGACTCTTATATGAGTTCACAACATATCACATACTATGCTAATGTTATATCCTGTGAATGAAATGTGAACAGCCAAACCACAAGCGAATAGTGACAAAGCCAAATTCCTATGAATCCCAAGTCCTAAAATTAGATTTAAGCTTAGTTCTTAGACTAATATGTATTTATATTTTTTGTTACATGTAACGTGTGTACGTAATGTGCGAGTGAGACTCGCCCGCCAGAGCTGATGAAAAGTTTTCTACTCGGAGAACGCAAAGTAGTTATCCAACTCCTCAAGGGATAAGCTTCACCTGGAGAAGAATCAAATTTTAACTTACCTGTCAAATACACAAACAGTGAAAGCATAAAAATCATGACAACTAGTGAGCAATGGTAAATGGACATGTGTGAGAAATTCCATGTGTGAGAATTATATATGTATAAAAATGGACACGTGTGAGAAATTCCATGTGTGAGAATGATATGTGTATAAAAATGGACATGTGTGAGAAATTCCATGTGTGAGAATTGTGTGTGTATTAAAAGATGAATCCTATGTGTTTTCTTTCAGGAACAAAGAGCCTATGAGCTCTGGACAATGACTTGAGGCCACAAAGATGGTCGTTATGAACTCTGTAAAAAAAAGACTGTAATGAGCATAACATATAAACTTCATTTTAAACTTTGTAGATTTACTGTCTTAGTTTTTAAACTTTTTTGTTTATCTTTACCTTAAGAATTGTCTTAGTCTATGAATGAGAGATCACCATATTTGTGTAATCCTAATAATCAAATGACAGCAATACTGTGTTTGATCAATGTAAATCTGTAAAGTACTCAATCCCATAATGTTAACGGCGACATGTGAATCTTGGTAATCTCCTTGATTTCCAAGATTCCCATGGAAGGCAATGCAACATTATGTGATTGCCTTATCACTTTAAATCATTCACTAATCAAGCAGTAGCTCGGCAACAGCTACAGTTAGCAAATAATTTTGCGACAATGTAAAAGGTGAACGACCTGTGAGGTAACTTGTTTATTGTCGAAGCGCCGTCAGAGATGCAGTGAGTTATTGACTTTGAAAACCGCGGCGCGAAAAACCGACAGAAGAAGAACACTTTTACACATTTCTTTTTTTTATGTACGAGATATTCTCGATGAACAGTTACTCATTCTTCTCTTGTCTCTTGTAACTTGTGTCGGACGCGCATGTCTTGCCGCCGTATTATTATCGTTAAAAATAATATTATTTTAGTATAAAGTAAAAGTGCAATACTGCATAGCAGTAAATTTATTGTGCGACGTGTAGGTGAAAACGTCAAAGGAATTATTGTCATTACGAGAAGAGAAGTGCCAGTCAAAACGGCATCCATATTAAAATTCTTCATTGTAGTGTAAGTTCATCTATTAATTGCCATAAATTCAGATTTAAATTTAATTGGTGTATGGACTATTTATTTAGTGTAGAATCTATGTCTCACTCCTTCATGAAGTTATTTAATTTTCTTTATGTTTCTGCCAAATAGACAGTTCACAGTCACGAATTCTTTCGTCGAAATCGGACGGAAATTGTATGCGGCGAAATATTTTCTCCGCGCCACATTCTACTGGTAAATGCATGATAAACTACGGTCCCTTAGGAAACTCATGTTGAGCTATCCAAAAGTAATTATATTTTGAATAGGCATTTACTCTCCTCTGAAATGCAACTTCCGACTGATCAGATGATCCAACAAGAGGCAGCCGCACACGGTCAGCGTTTGCAAATATATTTCCACCGCTGATTATAGCTATATGTTGCAGCATAAAAGAAACATATTGTTATAATTAGTGACTACGAACGGGGACGTTTATAACGTATGTTTATGTGTACACATTACGTAACCATATCGTTATAAGAGAGTATGAATAAAACTTAATGGGGTCGTTGTGGCGGTGTTGTGAGGGTGAAATGGTATTAGAAGGTGGAAAGTGTAACATGAGGCTGAAATGAAAATGAAAATATATATATATATATATATATATATATATATATATATATATATATGTGTGTGTGTGTGTGTGTGGAGAGATAAAGGTGAACTAGAAAGCAACTGGATATCTGGTGTGAAAAAGGCGAAAAAGTTACGAGAAGAGAAGTGCCAGTCAAAACGGCATCCATGTTAAAATGCTTCATAGTAGTGTAAGTTCATCAATTAATTGCCATAAATTCAGCAATGTAACATTGTGTGATTGCCTTATCACTTTAAATCATTCACTAATCGAGCAGTCGTTCGGCAACAGCTACAGTTGATCCTGTGGTGAAGTTGGGTTGGTAGACAACGATGTGCATATAGGTTAGGTGGTTGTGTTGCCGCCAAAACACGTTAAAGGGTGGAGAAACTCGGGAAAATTTCGAAAAAATCTATGTGTAAATGTATTAAGGCTGACCGATTCATCGTCATTCTTCCGGCGGACAAGGGTTCCACGACCTTCAACCCATTACATGCAGTCTCCCATCCTTCATCAAAGACACCAATTACTTTCTCGAACGCCTGGAATCCTTACCCAACCTGTTACCCCTGGAAACCATCCTTGTAGACATTGATGCCACTTCCTTATACACAAATATTCCGCACGTCCATGTATATATATATATATATATATATATATATATATATATATATATATATATATATATATATATATATATATATATTTGGGTCATAGAAGAGATACTGAATTTAATTGATGAAAGGATCAAATACAGAAATGCCAGTAAATGAAGCAGGCAAAAAGGAATACAAACGTCTCAAAAGTGAGATTGACAGGAAGTGCAAAATGGGTAAGCAGGGATGGCTAGAGGACAAATGTAAGGATCTAGAGGCTTATCTCATGAGGGGTAAGATAGATACTGCCTATAGGAAAATTAAAGAGACCTTTGGAGAAAAGAGAACCACTTGCATGAATATCAAGAGCTCATATGGAAGCCCAGTTCTAAGCAAAGAAGGGAAAGCAGAAAGGTGGAAGGAGTATATAGAGGGTCTATACAGGGGCGATGTTCTTGAGGACAATGTTATGGAATTGGAAGAGGATGTAGATGAAGATGAAATGGGAGATATAATACTCCGTGAAGAGTTTGACACAGCACTGAAATACCTAAGTTGAAACAAGGCCCTGGGAGTAGACAACACTCCATTAGAACTACTGACAGCCTTGGGAGAGACAGTCCTGACAAAACTCTACCATCTGGTGAGCAAGATGTATGAGACAGGCGAAATTCCCCCAGACTTCAAGAACAATATAATAATTCCAATCCCAAAGAAAGCAGGTGTTGACAGATGTGAAAATTACCGAACTTTCAGTTTAATAAGTCAAGGCTGGGCTGCAAAATACTAATGCGAATTCTTCATTGATGAATGGAAAAACTGGTACAAGCTGACCTCAGGGAAGATCAGTTGGGATTCCATAGACATATTGAAACACGTGGGCAATACTGACCCTACGACTTATCTTAGAAGAAAGATTAATGAAAGGCAAAACAACGTTTCCAGCATTTGTAGACTTAGAGAAAGCTTTTGACAATGTTGACTGGAATACTCTTTCAAATTCTAAAGCTGGCAGGGGTAAAATACAGGGAGCAAAAAGCTATTTACAATTTGTACAGAAACCAGATGGCAGTTATAAGAGTTGAAGGACATGAAAGGGAAGCAGTGGTTGGGAAGGGAGCGAGACAGGGTTGTAACCTCTCCCCGATGCTATTCAATCTGTATATAGAGCAAGCAGTAAAGGAAACAAAAGAAAAGTTCGCTGTAGGTATTAAAATCCAGGGAGAAGAAATAAAAACTTTGAGGTTCGCCGATGACATTATTATTCTGTCAGAGACAGCAAAGGACTTGGAAGAGCAGTTGAACGGAATGGACAGTGACTTGAAAGGTGGGTATGAGATGAACATCAACAAAGGCAAAACGAGAATAATGGAATGTAGTCGAATTAAGTCAGGTGATGTTGAGGGAATTAGATTAGGAAATGAGACACTTAAAGTAGGAAAGGAGTTTTGCTATTTGGGGAGCAAAATAACTGATGATGGTCGAAGTAGTGAGGATATAAAATGTAGACTGGCAATGGCAAGGAAAGCGTTTCTGAAGAAGAGAAATTTGTTAATATTGAGTATTGATTTAACTGTCAGGAAGTCGTTTCTGAAAGAATTTGTATGGAATGTAGCCATGTATGGAAGTGACACATGGACGATAAATAGTTTAGACAAGAAGAGAATAGAAGCCTTTGAACTGTGATGCTATAGAAGAATGTTGAAGATTGGATGGGTAGATCACATAACTAATGAGGAGGTATTGAAAAGAATTGGGGAGGATTTTGTGGCACGAATTGACTAGAAGAAGGGATCGATTGGTAGGATATGTTCTGAGCCATCAAGGGCTCATCAGTTTAGTACTGGAGGGCGGCGTATATGGTAAAAATCGTAGAGGGAGACCAATAGATGAATACACAAAGCAAATTCAGAAGGATGTAGGGTGCAGTAGGTACTGGGAGATGAAGGGGCTTGCACAGGATAGAGTAGCATGGAGGACTGCATCAAACCAGTCTCAGGACTGAAGACCACAACAACAATATGTATGGTTTCTGGGGTTTCCCCCATTTATATATATAATCTAAGAGAATATATATATATATATATATATATGGGAGAAAAGATAAGACTAAAATATTGTTTTTAAATCTGAGAATTTGGAAAAAAGTATGCTCTTTGCCCCAGAAACCATATAACTATACTACTTAAATACCTAGAAGAGAGCCTGGTTACAACAGAAGAAATTCACCGATCCCTCAAAGACAATTTTTTTTTTAAATTAGTGAATTTACTTTTGGTATATACACTCCTGGAAATTGAAATAAGAACACCGTGAATTCATTGTCCCAGGAAGGGGAAACTTTATTGACACATTCCTGGGGTCAGATACATCACATGATCACACTGACAGAACCACAGGCACATAGACACAGGCAACAGAGCATGCACAATGTCGGCACTAGTACAGTGTATATCCACCTTTCGCAGCAATGCAGGCTGCTATTCTCCCATGAAGACGATCGTAGAGATGATGGATGTAGTCCTGTGGAACGGCTTGCCATGCCATTTCCACCTGTCGCCTCAGTTGGATCAGCGTTCGTGCTGGACGTGCAGAACGCGTGAGACGACGCTTCATCCAGTCCCAAACATGCTCAATGGGGGACAGATCCGGAGATCTTGCTGGCCAGGGTAGTTGACTTACACCTTCTAGAGCACGTTGGATGGCACAGGATACATGCGGACGTGCATTGTCCTGTTGGAACAGCAAGTTCCCTTGCCGGTCTAGGAATGGTAGAACGATGGGTTCGATGACGGTTTTGATGTACCGTGCACTATTCAGTGTCCCCTCGACGATCACCAGAGGTGTACGGCCAGTGTAGGAGATCGCTCCCCACACCATGATGCCGGGTGTTGGCCTTGTGTGCCTCGGTCGTATGCAGTCCTGATTGTGGCGCTCACCTGCACGCCGCCAAACACGCATACGACCATCATTGGCACCAAGGCAGAAGCGACTCTCATCGCTGAAGACGACACGTCTCCATTCGTCCCTCCATTCAGGCCTGTCGCGACACCACTGGAGGCGGGCTGCACGATGTTGGGGCGTGAGCGGAAGACGGCCTAACGGTGTGCGGGACCGTAGCCCAGCTTCATGGAGACGGTTGCGAATGGTCCTCGCCAATACCCCAGGAGCAACAGTGTCCCTAATTTGCTGGGAACTGTCCCCTACGGCACTGCGTAGGATCCTACGGTCTTGGCGTGTATCCGTGCGTCGCTGCGGTCCGGTCCCAGGTCGACGGGCACGTGCACCTTCCGCCGACCACTGGCGACAACATCGATGTACTGTGGAGACCTCACGCTCCACGTGTTGAGCAATTCGGCGGTACGTCCACCCGGCCTCCCGCATGCCCACTATACGCCCTCGCTCAAAGTCCGTCAACTGCACATACGGTTCACGTCCACGCTGTCGCGGCATGCTACCAGTGTTAAAGACTGCGATGGAGCTCCGTATGCCACGGCAAACTGGCTGACACTGACGGCGGCGGTGCACAAATGCTGCGCAGCTAGCGCCATTCCACGGCCATCACCGCGGTTCCTGGTGTGTCCGCTGTGCCGTGCGTGTGATCATTGCTTGTACAGCCCTCTCGCAGTGTCCGGAGCAAGTATGGTGGGTCTGACACACCGGTGTCAATGTGTTCTTTTTTCCATTTCCAGGAGTGTATTTTACCGAAATTCACTGATTCACATATATATTTCCAGAGTGGTAAAGTTGTCATTATTGACTTACACGAAAAGATGGTAGAACGGAATAGGAAATGTTGCTTTGCTATAAGGACCAGTATTACGGCATAACCAATAAATTTATTGACACTAACACAAACAACACAAAAAAATGGTTCAAATGGCTCTGAGCACTATGGGACTCAACTACTGTGGTCATCAGTCCCCTAGAACTTAGAACTACTTAAACCTAACTAACCTAAGGACATCACACACATCCATGCCTGAGGCAGGATTCGAACCTGTGAACGTAGCGGTCGCGCGGTTCCAGACTGTAGCACCTAGAACCACTCGGCCACTCTGCCGGCCAAACAACACATCCAAGTTTATCCCTAAGGCTAAATATATTTAGGAATTGAAGTTCTGAAGGCAATTCAGAAACCAGATATATATATATATATATATATATATATATATATATATATATATATATATATATATATATACTCCTGGAAATGGAAAAAAGAACACATTGACACCGGTGTGTCATACCCACCAAACTTGTTCCGGACACTGCGAGAGGGCTGTACAAGCAATGATCACACGCACGGCACAGCGGACACACCAGGAACCGCGGTGTTGGCCGTCGAATGGCGCTAGCTGCGCAGCATTTGTGCACCGCCGCCGTCAGTGTCAGCCAGTTTGCCGTGGCATACGGAGCTCCATCGCAGTCTTTAACACTGGTAGCATGCCGCGACAGCGTGGACGTGAACCGTATGTGCAGTTGACGGACTTTGAGCGAGGGCGTATAGTGGGCATGCGGGAGGCCGGGTGGACGTACCGCCGAATTGCTCAACACGTGGGGCGTGAGGTCTCCACAGTACATCGATGTTGTCGCCAGTGGTCGGCGGAAGGTGCACTTGCCCGTCGACCTGGGACCGGACCGCAGCGACGCACGGATGCACGCCAAGACCGTAGGATCCTACGCAGTGCCGTAGGGGACCGCACCGCCACTTCCCAGCAAATTAGGGACACTGTTGCTCCTGGGGTATTGGCGAGGACCATTCGCAACCGTCTCCATGAAGCTGGGCTACGGTCCCGCACACCGTTAGGCCGTCTTCCGCTCACGCCCCAACATCGTGCAGCCCGCCTGCAGTGGTGTCGCGACAGGCCTGAATGGAGGGACGAATGGAGACGTGTCGTCTTCAGCGATGAGAGTCGCTTCTGCCTTGGTGCCAATGATGGTCGTATGCGTGTTTGGCGGCGTGCAGGTGAGCGCCACAATCAGGACTGCATACGACCGAGGCACACAAGGCCAACACCCGGCATTAAGGGTTGGGAGCGATCTCCTACACTGGCCGTACACCTCTGGTGATCGTCGAGGGGACACTGAATAGTGCACGGTACATCCAAACCGTCATCGAACCCATCGTTCTACCATTCCTAGACCGGCAAGGGAACTTGCTGTTCCAACAGGACAATGCACGTCCGCATGTATCCCGTGCCACCCAACGTGCTCTAGAAGGTGTAAGTCAACTACCCTGGCCAGCAAGATCTCCGGATCTGTACCGCATTGAGCATGTTTGGGACTGGATGAAGCGTCGTCTCACGCAGTCTGCACGTCCAACACGAACGCTGGTCCAACTGAGGCGCCAGGTGGAAATGACATGGCAAGCCATTCCACAGGACTACATCCAGCATCTCTACGATCATCTCCGTGGGAGAATAGCAGCCTGCATTGCTGCAAAAGGTGGATATACACTGTACTAGTGCCGACATTGTGCATGCTCTCTTGCCCGTGTCTATGTGCCTGTGGTTCTGTCAGTGTGATCATGTGATTTATCTGACTCCGGGAATGTGTCAATAAAGTTTCCCCTTCCTGGGACAATGAATTCACGGTGTTCTTATTTCAATTTCCAGGAGTGTATATATATATATATATATATATATATATATATATATATATATATATATATATATATATATAATGAACAGGATGCTGTAAAAGACTTTCACTGCAAATGTAGGAATTTTATGCAGACAGGATCTTCAGAACCAAAAGAGGGATATAACTTTAATGATGATGATTTATTGCCACGGCTTGAAGTTTTGATGCCTAACAGGTTTCTTTCAAGTAAAGAAAGGGAAGAAACTCCCTCTCATATACCTCTTACAGCAAAATTGCGAAGGAAAGTTTCTCTAGATGATGATAAGCAACTACAAGAAATCAACGATGACTGGAGGAAACTTTCTGTCTTAAAAATAGACGAAAATATTAAGAACCACTTAGAAGTGGAAGTATTTTGGTGGAACATACTCAATATAAAAACTATATTTGATGGAAGGTATTTCCCAGACATACCACAGTTTGCACTCTCATGTTAATACTCCCCACATTAAAATATTGACTGTGAATGTGTTTTTAGTAAGATGAATCTCATAAAAGTAAAAAATAGGAATAGGCTCCTTGCTTCCACAATAAATAGGGATTGGCTTGTCTGCCAAAGTGTGAGGAGCAGCAGTCTACCTAAAAATGTCCCTATGAAAATAAGCTCAGTAGCATGAAGTAAAGGCAGTTACATTCCAGGCCTTCCACTTCATGTTCTTCTGTTACTGACCCTCCAGAGGAGGAAGATGATGGCGCATTCCATTTTTTAGTCTTCTTTCAAGATAAGCTAATAATGAAGTAATTTTTTAAATATAATTTTTTGAGCCATATTCAATTTTTATAATTTTTTCCTGATAAGAAAGTTAAAAATCTATAGCATTAAAATATGAAGAAGTTAACGTGAAATAATCGGATACTCCTATTTTTACATGGTATAAATCCCTAGCTGTGGCCGACCACGAGTTCGTCCCAATGCACTACAAAAATCATATTAGCGCTCTAATTCCGTTATTCTTCACGATAAGCGTGTAAGTGAGAGAACCTTTGGAAAAAGGGTTGAAACTGTGCTTAGTTTGTTGGAAGTTGCTAAGTGCTTTCTTTATAAAATACTGGATGATTATAGGATAGGTAATTTGCTCTCTATTTTAAGCAGAAGCGTGTTTTTGACGGATCTCATTACTTCTAACGTTATATCTCCTGAATTATTTGCTGTACATTAATATCATGTTGCAGGTGCATTCAGTGATACATGTAGATACCGCATGTAAAATGTGTAGCGAATAGTAAAAAAGTAATAAATTAAAACGCCATGTTTGATGTTGAAGTTTTTATGCACGCCAATGTAAGCAGAAGCTAGTTTTTTACACGTCTAAGTGTCTTATCACGCCATAACCCCTGAACTATGTGCCGCAGAGTGATATGATTTTGCATGTGCTTTCAGTGATACATGTAGATACTGTCTGCAATGTGTTTTGAGAAAAGCGTTAGTAGTAAAGGAGTAAGAAATTAAAACGTCATGGCATATGCTGAATTTTGACCACATGAACAGAGAAAAAGTAGTAAGCGATAAACTTCTTTCCTTCCATGATTTTGTGAGGGCTGTCAGTGAGTAAAAGTTCCGTAAAGGTTTGAAGCTATATGTTTGTTGGAAGTATTATCATTTTCGAGTAATAGTTGAACAAATTTCTAATATTTGAGCGCCATTAGCTTCACAACAAATAGTTTATAATTTTAATTCTTATTTTATAGTGTTAATCTTAGCTTACTCGTAGTGAGTAAATTACGACAGCACGTCATTTTTTTTAAAAATCCGGCCAATAATTACGCGAAATATTGAAAATGAACTCTTTGTTGCCCTTGGAAGTTGGTAGATATCCATCTGCAAACAAAAGTAGAGGCCAGAGAACCTAAAAACGGATTTTGTCTTGTAGGTCATAAATATATATGATAATTTCGCTGCAATTATGCGATCCAGTAACGTTGAAAGGTTGGCGACTCTGACTAGTGCAACTATTTTTGTCTGTTGCGTACGAGGAAGTTTGGTTGCATTGCACTTGTTTGAGATCAGCTGTCATTGCGTTTGATGCATAGTATAATTTCGCAATAAATTTTCTGTTTTTTACAACAGTGTTGTAGGCGGTGACAGGAAGGAAACTTTGCAAAGTTAGTGTTCCTGCACGATTGTGAATGTGAAGTTTCTTTCAACTGTAAAATCGTGTAGGTATTGTCGTTTCAGAAGTGTTTACAAATAAGCTTCTCATCCCAATAAAAACTATCTTGTGCGTGACTTTGGAGGAAACGAGTAGACCTCCTGATGTTAGATTTTTCTTTGTAATTCGTGACCAGTATGAGTCGTAGAAACAATACTTGTAATATCATTTGATCAAGAACAGCTGTGGCATTCAGACAGAATACCCATAGGTTAATATTATTTCCTAATTTTGCCATAGAAAAGAAGTGTTTAGTTGAGAGTGTAACGTGTAACTGACAATTTTAATGCATACTTCATATTTTACGGTCTATTTTGTTTCAGTATTCGTCAATTAGATCTAATGCCCAAGAAATTTGTGGGAGAAAACAGTAAAGCTGCTGCTGCAAGAGCTCGCAAAACTGCAGCAAAGGAAGAAGAAAATGCAAGGCGGCAACAACAGCTAGAGGATGAATTGTGGAAAGATGACGATAAACACATTATTAGGAAGCAGCAGAGGAAGGTAGTTAGTTCGGAACTGCTAAGAAATAATGTAAAGTGAAGGATTACACTCAGCCAATTGTAATTTACAAATGCTAAAGTCTATGAAAAGTATCATTTGACAGTGGGATCATTCCATGGTGATTAACGTAAAATATATATTGTCGTGACAGGCATAACCCCCTCCCTTTTGGGTACAATAATTGCTTTTTCACGTCCTTTATACTACGCATGGTAGGTTGACTTCCAGGATTCTTTGAGAGTTTCACATGTTGCCTATTAATCCAATACCCTATTTATAGAAATATTTTTTTAAAAATTGTGACAAACATAACATTTGTGTGACCCTATGAAAACCATCTGAAGTTGCCATGATTTTTGTCAGGTGCCAGCACTGTTCATTGTCACTATATGCTTTTGTCTTCTTACCTTCTGCTGATTGCTGTGTGGCACATTAAGTGAAGGTGACAGGGTTGTATTCAGTATGACGGTTTAACAAACATAACACAGTGGTCATTACTGTATCTCAAAATAGCTACATGTAAATGTAAAACATTCAGTACTGGATAAATCTCATATATCCTCCCTGAGCTTGAAATGACAACTATGATTCATTGGACTTCCTGGCAGATTAAAACTGTGTGCCGGACCAAGACTCGAACTCAGGACCTTTGCCTTTTGCGGGCAAGTGCTCTACTAACTGAGCTGCCCAAGCACGACTCACACCCCGTCCTCACAGCTTTACATCTGCCAGTACCTCGTCTCCCAAACTTTTACAGAAGCTCTCCTTTCATATCAGCGCACATTCCGCTGTAGAGTGAAAATTTCATTCTATGATTCATTGGGATTGGTGGTGAGTGCAGATTCTTCACTGTGTCACTCTGATCCTTTTTTTCAGATAAAAATAGTTCCATAGTATGTAACAAATCTTCGGTTGCACCAAAAGATAATACAATGTGGATGTTTTCACCTCTGCTTTGGGGAAAGCCACTGTAGGTATCATTGTTGCAATGTTTATGGGTGGTATTGCTAAATCTATTTTATCAGAAATGGCAATCATTTTCTGTGTTTTCATATAACAGAACCTGCAGATTTTCTACTTGTCTCACACAGGGTGCTCTCTTGAGCCAGTCGTGGTGGCCGAACGGTTCTAGGCGCTTCAGTCCGGAATCCCGCGACTGGTCGCAGGTTCGAATCCTGTGTCTGGCAAGGATGTGTGTGATGTCCTTAGGTTAGTTCGGTTTAAGTAGTTCTAAGTTCTGTGGGACTGATGACCTCAGATGTTAAGTCCCATAGTGCTCAGAGCCATTTTTTGCTGTCTTGATGCCTTGGAGAGGTGGTGCAAATTTGAAAAAAATTACTTAAGTTTATGTTTTTGTTCTTGCATGTGACTCTGTGACAAACAGGATTTGCATATTCAAATGACCAGCAACAGGCACATCATAGAACTCTTTGGCATTAGTAACATACTCATCACCTTGGAGGATGTGCCTTCAAACATATCCTTTTGCAACAAAACCCTCACCATTGTGTGTGCCCTTACTATGATGGATTAAAAAAATTTCCAAGCAAAGCATTTTGGGCTCACTTACATAGCTGCCACGGAATAAGAATTTTTGAAATGACTGGCTCTGCCATCACTCCAAGCTGTAACTTTTTTCAGTAGTTTCAAAATGGTCTTCAAAATGTGTGATTGTTTTGTTGAAGTTTTGTACTTCTGCAGATGTGCCGAGTCCAATCTGAAACCGCAGCATAACATTGATGCCTTACATTCTTGGCAGAATCCTGATGACGTATGACTGCAGGACTGCAGTATATATTTTCTGGGTACAGTCATTGTTCTAGTGGGCGGCATTACCTCACTCCGCTGTGTTACACAATAGTTTTCAGCAAAACCTCTTTACAGTATCACACATCCTGTTGCAGAGTGTCTTTCTGTTTCTGCAATTCCAATGCTTATCAATATGTTATATACCTTAGGTGTAATTTTACTTTGAGTTGAGATGTTAGTTAAGCTCTTGCTTCAAGAAGATTCCACTCTTTCTTCACAATTGTTCTCCTTCCATCCCACTGAGTGGTGTAGATCTTGCAATTTTGCCTCGAGTTTATTGTTTCACATAAAACTCAAAGGTGTCTACAAATTGTTTGACTGGTAAGTACAAATGGCACATTCCAGTCATACAGTTTTTATTGCACTTTGTGTAAGAGGATCTGAAGAAGGAGGAATCTGAAGTTTTCACAGTATAAACAACAGCTCACTTCTAGTCTGTCAAACAAGTCAACATGTGGTGCATGCAGTTTGCAAAACATTGACAACTGTGTTTTCATCTTAGGATACTTCTCTGTAAACAAGAAGTGGATATCCTTCACTCTGAGCATCAGCCTATTTTGCTTGCTTGTTTTTGTCTTCAAGTGTGTATCTTGGACAGCTTTTACATCTTTCCTATCAGGTGCCTGGCATGAAATTGTATCACTGCAACAGAAATCTCACACAATTTCTTTCGTTTCTTCAGTGATTATGGTTAACCTGTCTTGACAGTGTGTCAGATGAAGGGGTGCTACATAAATTTTTTGAGAAGTTTTGTTATGAAGTTTGTTTCTTTTTCAGGATGCTGGCTAAAGCTTCATTCACTTTCCTGACAGCTGGTTGCAAAGCCTTTTATGTGGTTATATTTCAGAACAACTACTGGGCATTATTGCTGTTTCCTCAGAAGCCTGTTTTTGGCTTTCTTTCCTCCTATTAGGGATCCTAGACACTTCCCTCTCCTTTTGTTGAATGTTATTGCCACCTTTCAAACTTTCTCGAAGCTTCATATTTTCTCGTGCCTTTTGTCTTTACATTGCTATTTTTTGTGCATCTTGCTTAGATTGACGACTTCTTTCCCATTCTGCTGGTGTCATGGGAGCCATAGTGGCCAATGATTTGCGTTTCAACAATTTCCTATAAAAAATCTATTAATTGTCATAAACATTGTGTACATTGTTTGTGATGCACAGTAATATCACAGCTTTTAAACGAAATTGTAAAATTAAACTGGGGTTTCAAGTGAGGCAGATAACAAACTGTCATTACAGCCTGTGACTAATGTAACAATTAATGGAGGTTACATGAATTCCAAACTACCTTTTACAGTTGTGACACTGTTTATTACAATGTGTGTAGAAGCATATTATGCCTCCTGTTTCTCAGTGTGCTGTATTGGATGTGTGTCCTTATGTTTATGGATGCAATAGCCCAAAAACATTGCAACGACAGCACTAAAAAAGGCCTGTTTGGTGACTAACATAAAATTCACATTGAAGCTACTGTATTACCTGCCCACATGTGAATAATCAATATGATGTGAAAACCTGCATTAAATAGCAGAAATGAACACCATATAGCGTGCTACATGTAAAACATGTTTAATATGAAGTAAATACATTTTAATTCACTGCCAATAATGGCAGTTAAACGAGGCAATGTTGCTGTTTGCATACGTGCTTCTCTTGCATAGCTCCCACAAGATTTATTGTAGTGTTGCTCAATTTAGAAACTACACATTTAGAGCTTTAATATGACATGCTACATGAGTGACAGACAATTTTAATTATGACAAATGTCATATTTCCGTGGAATTACCCAGTGGGTCTTTTGAGCCAAGTGGACGAGCAATAATTTCATGATCTGTAGTTTTAATTCATTTTTACCTTAGAGTTCCCTTTAGAATGAAACTGTACAGTGCAAAATTTGATCTCAAAATGTAAAAAACGTTAAGGTTTTAGAGGGCTTTTTGTTGGGAAGGGAGGAGGGTGTTAGGTAATGTTGTGGTAGTATCATGTGAGCTGTACGACAGGTTAAGTCAGATATAATACCATTTAAAACTAAGACTTGTTGTAATGTAATGGCTATTTCCAGAATAAAAGCAACCTAAAATATAGCTCCATGCAATCATTCCACAAAGGCACAAAGGTAGTCCTTTTGAACAAACACCTTTCTGTGTCAGTTACACACAATACCAACCTCCATTCACTATTTTGCCCTTTCTTCAAGAAATAAAAGAAAATACAGGAACATAAATCTGTTGAACACCTACATATTGTTAATACGATGCGCAGTTATGCGAAAGTTACAGCCATCCCACTCACTACCTCAATTTTTTTGAAACTGCTACTCCTAGTGAACTTCTCTTGCAGCACCATCTTCAGGAACCACTTCCCACACCCAGCTAGAGGAGCTGCTTCCTTCTACAGATGGCACGGCTTCCTCTCGGGATCCATTTCCACAGAAACCTGTACATCAGAAGCTAAAGCCAGCCAATAGCTGAAGGACCAGCGACATGAAGGCCCCAGGGCTGCTTGCTCTTCATCCATCTCCACGCCTGTCACAGCTAGGCCTTGAACTAATCCTGACCTCCAAAGGCTATGAAGGATAATAAGGTGACGAATCAGAACAAGGCTACTCCAGTGATCTCAAGAGGCAACAGAACCCCCACTCCCCACTGTTGGATTCTGAACCAATGCTCATTGATGTGGTTCCATCACCATCGGTAACAGGCAGTGGTCCTGGGGTGTGAACAGTCCTGGACCCTACACATTTGACCTGGATACCAGTAATGTGATTATTCAGTGGAACTGTAATGCATATTAAAAAGTCACCGCCAGGTCTACACCACTTATTTCCTCCACTTCTGCTATTTCTGTTGCTGTACAAGAAATGCACTCCACTGATGACCATTCCGCAGTGCTCTGTGGGTAAAGTGTGTTCTGTTGGAACTGTGTTGGTCCTAAGAGGGCATCTGGAATGGTCTGTACATTGGTTTACGTAAGTGTGGTCAGGGAGTAGATTCAGAGTTGCCACAAGTTCTACAAATAATGGAATTTCAAACATATCAGGGAAATTTTTAAGAAAATTGGAAAAAAATCTCATTTTTGTCTCTGTAGATGAAAGGGTTTGTTTACTGAGATGTCGTGCATCGTCACTGGCTGGGTGCAGCGGAGTATGTGTGCCACTTCCCTACTCCCTCATTATTACTGCTTCTCCCCTTCCTACGTCTCTCCTCAGCTTGCAGACAGTGCTGCCACCACTTCTTGCCACTGGTAGCAACTGCCAATGGGAGGCAGGCGGAGTGGTTTGTTTGAATCTGATTCTCAGAGACTGTTGATGCAGCAACCATAGATGGCAGACATGTATGCATGAGTTGTGTTGGGGGACTGTGTGAATGTGTGTATGCTCTTGTTTTCTGACAAAGGCTATGACTGAAAATTTAGTTGTGAGAGTGTGATTGTCTTTTCTACATACCTGTCTGAACTTAGCGATCATCTTTACGGTGAGTTGCTACCTATTCTCATTAGAACTGATTCTCAGAGTATTTGTGCAAGTTAACTGTTGCATGGATTGATCAATGCGATCTCATTTCAACAACATGGTGTCTGTGACATGTAAATAGCTGGCCACACAAGTGGGCTTCCATGACAGGTCAAAACCGCGAGCCATTTCTGTGGGTATCTCTAACGGATTGGGCGTGCCGATCTTAAACCTGTCATTTTTCACTAATGTGCAAGCCCTGCCCATCGGATATAGTCTCACCAATCTGCTTGCAGTCCGGCTCTCTCTCTCTCTCTCTCTCTCTGTCTCTCTCTCTCTCTCTCTGTCTCTCTCTCTCTCTCTCTCTCTCTCTGTGTGTGTGTGTGTGTGTGTGTGTGTGTGTGTGTGTCTCTTTTCATGGTTTATCAAAAGACCCAGGACTGCAGTGCTTTTCAGCAGGCCCACTTTGAAAACAATTTATATATTAGAAAGTATGGACAAAAAGGAAATTGCCGTAGTCCCTGGCAGTTTGTACACTATGTACTCGTATATTTCTCGAAAGAAAAATCACACAATACCTGTACAATAATAGACATAACACAGTGACTAATAACCAGCAATAAGAACATAGTAGAACCAACATTTTACTGGTCCAGAGTCAGTCAGAGGAAATGGTTAATGTCTTTTATATAGGAGGGCAGTTGTTATAGTAATAGGCCAAAGACGTTGGTCTACAAGGGCGACCCCCTGCGGGTTCGGGGGTTAGAATAGGCCCGCGGTATTCCTGCCTGTCGTAAGAGGCGACTAAAAGGAGTCTCAAACTTTTCGGCCTTATATGATGGTCCCCTGTTGGGTTTGACCTCCATCTCTCAAAATTTTCCGAAGAGCGAGCCGATTGGGGAAGGGCGCCTTACTTGGTGCATTGTGTCCATCTTGCGATCAGACCTTTCGCCAGCTTATACACCGTTGAACGGCAGTCCTGTCCACTCTCCATCTCTTGGGCATGACTCTTTTTCTGCGTGCAGATAACACCTTGCACTGTGCAGTGCCTCTTTCTGCACCGACGGCGACCATGGACCACATGTTACCTAACATCCAGCACGGTAGCCAGTCCGTTGTGGTGGGGGCCGCCATGTACCCTGTTGGTTGTAGCCCCCTGACAACACAGGGATCGCTCTACTGATGCCTGCGCCGTTAACTCCCTACGTATGCCAAGGAGTAGATGCCTATCCTCATGGGGTATCGAGACTCCAGGCAACAGCCATCCTGCCAGGTGGCTCTTGCCATGGCTGGGTGGCGCCCGTGGGGAGGGCCCTTGGTCGGAGTAGGTGGCATCAGGGCGGATGACCCACAATGAAGCATGGTACATCGTCTCTCGCTGGTGGCCAGCCCCCAGCAGTCTCTAAGCGTTCTCGGGCTCAGTTTAATGCTCAGAAGTATGATCCGAAAACGTTCCCCTCCCTGGCCACACAGTGGGAGGAACGTAAGTTTCAGGATGGCAGTAGCAGTTATTCGCCCCGCTTCTTAGTTCGTACGAGGGTTGATGGGGAGTCTTTTCTCTCCACAAAGCCTCAGTTCTTCGTCGAGCATTTAGAGGACAAGTTTGGGGAGGTGGAGGGCTTGTCAAAAATGCGCTCTGGGTCAGTCCTGATACAAACGGCATCCTCTGCCCAGTCACGACGGTTACTCGCTTGTGACAAGTTGGGGGATGTTGCCGTTACGATCACACCCCATAAGAGTTTAAATATGGTCCAGGGAGTTATTTACCATAGGGATCTTCTTTTGCAGTCTGATGAAGAGCTGCCCGCCAATTTAGAGCACCGAGGTGTACATTTCGTCTGGCGCATTCATCGGGGTCCAAAGGAAAATCAGATTGCTACCGGTGCCTTCATCTTGGCCTTCAAAGGGGATACATTACCGGAAAAAGTCAAGGTGATGGTCTACCGATGTGACGTTAAGCCCTATATCCCTCCCTCCGATGCGTGCTTTAAGTGCTGGAAGTTCGGCCATATGTCTTCTCGCTGCACTTCCAGCCTCACATGTCGAGATTGCGGACGCCCATCACATCCCAATACTCCATGTGCCCCGCCTCCCATCTGTGTCAACTGCGGGGAGCACCATTCAACTTGCTCGCCAGACTGCCGAATTTTCCAGAAAGAGCGTAAAATCGTGGAATAAAAGACCCTGGACTGACTAACCTATACTGAGGCCAAGAGGAAATACGACCGACTCCACCCTGTGAGAATGACATCTTCCTAAGCTGCTGCTACAACACCTGTGCTAGCCCCGTCTGTTTCTCCAATTGTGGCCGGATCGACGAGTAGTAAAACTCCTCCTGCTCCCTCGCCAGTGGGGGGGCTCTACCCACCAGGTTGCTCCTGCGCCACCTACCTCAGGAGCAACACCATCCCACCCATCGGGGACATCCGTCCCCACTTCTAAGCCGGAGAAGTGTCCAACTTCTTCGGCTTCTCACGCTCGCAAGGGGTCCCTTGGGTCCCTCCCTTCCCAGGTTTCCGCCAGCGAGAAGCCTGACGACCGACAATGGCGTAAGTGCCCGCAATCAGCTGATCGTAGGGCTTCACGATCCTCCTCCGTTCCGGAGACTGAATCGGTGAAGCCCTCCCAGCCGGTGCGACCCAAGGAACGGCGTGAGAAACGCCAGAAGAGCTCTCAGCCCAAGGAACTCGCGGTGGCAGCCATCCCACCGCAACCTTCCAGCTCTGCGTCTGAGGATGCGGTGGAGATTCTGGCCGGTCCATCAGACGCCATGGAAAGTACTATCACAGGTGCTAAATCAGAGGCAGCAGGTGACCCAGCAGCGTAATCTCCCTTCCCAGTCCCGTCAATCCTTTCTCAGCCATGCAACACCATCCTCCAGTGGAACTGCAGCGGTTTCTTCCACCATCTAGCTGAGCTCTGCCAACTTATCAGCCTTCACCCTTTCCTCTGCATTGCTCTGCAGGAAACATGGTTACCGGCAATGCGAACCCCCGCCCTCCATGGCTATCGGGGTTATTATAAGAACCGGGCAGCTTATGAAAGGGTGTCTGGTGGCGTCTGCATCTATGTCCTGGACTCTCTTCACAGCGAGTCTGCACCTCTCCACACACCTTTAGATGCTGTCGCTGTTCGGGTGTGGACGCCACAGGCTGTTACCGTCTTCAGTCTTTACCTTCCACCGGATGGTGATGTCGCGCAGCATGTCCTGGCTGCTCTGATAGCTCAATTGCCTCCACCTTTCCTGTTACTGGGTGACTTTAACGCCCATAACCATCCATGGGGTGAGTCAGTGGCAACAGGTCGAGGCGCCATCGTTGAGCATTTATTGGCGCAGCTCGATCTCTCGATCTTAAATGATGGTGCCTTCACACACTTCAGTCTGGCGCATGGCACATACTCCGCCATTGACCTTTCCATCTGTAGCCCTAGCCTCTTACCGTCTGTCCAATGGAGAGTGCATGACGACCTGTGTGGTAGTGATAACTTTTCGGTCTTTCTGTCACTGCCACAGCGTCAGTCTTCTGGGCGCCCTAGCAGATTGGCTATGAATCAGGCTGACTGGGACTTGTTTTCCTCCACTGCCGCTATTGAGCCTCTCTCTAACGATGCCATTGATGCAGTGGTTGAATCGGTCACCACCGGCATCGTTACTGTCGCCGACTCTGCCATTGCCCGTTCTTCTGGGTCCCTTCGGCGGTGGACTGTGCCTTGGTGGTCGCCTGAGATCGCTTAAAGCTCGCCGGCGGGCGCTCCAGCGTCACAAGCGACATCCCTCAATCGACCACCTTATTGCCTTCAAACGGCTGCGTGCGCGAGCCCGCTGCAGTATCCGCCAACGCAAGCAGGAGTGCTGGGAGCTTCCACTCCATAAAGGAGCGGATAGAACGTCGGAGTCTTTCTTTTCGCACTCACCATCCTGAATTGTACAATGTTCCATTCAGTGAGTGGGAATTTCGAAGTGCCCTCGCCGCTTGTCCTGATACTGCTCCTGGGCCAGATAGCATCCACTCTCAGATGCTGAAACACCTTTCAGTGGACTGCCAACGACGCCTCCTCCATCTTTACAACCGCATTTGGGTCGAGGGTGAGTTTCCGTCGCAATGGCGGGAAAGTCTTGTTGTCCCCATTCTGAAACCAGGGAAGAACCCTTTGGAGGTGGATAGCTACCGTCCCATTAGCCTCACCAACGTTCTTTCCAAGTTGCTTGAACAGATGGTGAGCCGGCGCTTGAATTGGGTACTGGAGTCTCGAGGCCTTCTGGCTCCGTCTCAGGGTGGGTTCCGTAAAGGCCACTCCACCGCCGACAATCTGGTGAGCTTGGAGTTGGCCATCCGTACTGCCTTTGCCCGCCGTCAGCATCTGGTTGCTGTCTTTTTCGACATATGGAAGGCGTGTGATACGACATGGCGTCATCACATCCTTTCTACGCTTCATGGACGGGGCCTTCGGGGCCCTCTGCCGATCTATATCCGCAATTTTCTGTTGTATCGTACCTTCCGCGTGCACGTCGCGGCCTCATATAGTACCTCCCAAGTCCAGGAGAACGGTGTGCCACAGGGTTCTGTTCTCAGTGTGTGTCTGTTTTTAATAGCTGTTAACGGGCTCGCTGCGGCCGTGGGAAATACTGTCTCCGCTTCCCTGTATGCTGACGACTTCTGCCTTTACTACAGCTCTATTGGCATTGCAGCTGCTGAACGTCAGCTACAGGGCGCAATCCGCAAGGCGCAGTCTTGGGCTGTTGCGCATGGATTTCAGTTTTCCACAGCCAAGACGTGCATTATGCATTTCTGCCGGCGACGCACTGTTCACCCGGAGCCGCGGCTTTATCTTGACGGCAAGCTTCTTAAAGTGGTGGAGTCACATAGGTTTTTGGGGATGGTTTTTGATGCCCGGTTGACTTGGTTGCCTCATATTCGGCAGCTTAAACAGGCGTGTTGGCGGCATCTAAATGCTATGCGATGCCTGAGCCACACCAGGTGGGGCGCCGACCGATCTACTCTCCTACGGCTTTACCAGGCGTCAATCCAGTCCCGTCTGGACTACGGGAGTCTGGCTTACGGCTTAGCATCCCCATCTGCGTTGTGGGTGCTGGACCCAATCCTCCACAGCGGGATACGCCTTGCCACTGGTGCCTTCCGAACCAGCCCTGTGGACAGCATACTTGTGGAGGCAGGTGTCCCTCCACTGCAGTTGCGACGCCAACAATTACTGGCTGCTTATGCTGCCCATGTTTTTAGCTAGCCCGGGCATCCAAATTATCGTGTCCTCTTCCCACAGTCAGTCGTTCATCTGCCAGAACGTCGGCCCCGGTTGTGTTGTCCGATTGCCGTATGTGTCAAACAGCTTCTTTCCTGGCTTGGGTGTTTCCCTATTCCACCTCCTTTCTGGGCCCCTCTGCGTACACCCCCATGGTTTGTGCCTCGCCCTTGCCTTCGGCTCGACTTGGCACATGGCTCGAAGGACTCAGTCCCTCCGGAGGCCTTCCGACGCCGCTTTTATTCCATCCTGGCCACGTATCGGGGCTCTGGCATTGTCTACACCGACGGTTCGATGGTTGCTGGTCTAGTCGGTTATGCACTAACTCTAGGGGACCATTCTGAACAACGTTCGTTGCCGGCTGGCTGCAGTGTTTACACTGCTGAGCTGGTCGCCATCTTTTGTGCCCTAGAGTGTATCCGCTCCTGCTCAGGTGAGTCCTTCGTTATCTGTAGCGATTCCCTGAGCGGTTTACGAGCTCTCGACCAGTGTTTCCCTTGTTCTCGTCTGGTGATGGCTATCCAGGAGTCCCTGCATACTCTCGCCCGTAGCGGCAGGTCTGTGGTCTTTGTTTGGACCCCAGGCCATGTTGGTATACCCGGCAATGAAACTGTTGACCGCCTGGCGAAAGAGGCCACCAGTGCGCCATCTCTGGAGATTGGCCTCCTGGCGGCTGATTTGCGGGCTGTCTTACGCCGCAACGTTATCTCGTTTTGGGATGCTGAATGGCGCGGTCTGACCACCCCTAACAAACTCCGTGTCGTCAAGGACACGATGACTGTGTGGCGGTCATCCATGCTAGCCAACCGCAGGGACTCAGTCGTCCTTTGTCGGCTCCGCATTGGCCACACCCGACTCACGCACAATTATTTACTGTGTCGTGAGGATCCCCCTCTTTGTCGTTGTGGGGCGTCCTTGACGGTGGTCCATATTCTGTCGGAGTGCGCCCTTTTAACCATGCTCAGGCAGGCTTTTGCAATGCCTGACGCGCTCTCTGCTCTTTTATCAGATGACTCTGCCATGGTGGACTTGGTTTTGTGTTTTATTCGGGCAGGGGGTTTTTATCCTTTAATCTGAGTTTTTTTAGTGTTGATTCTGGCTTTAAGCCTCTGATTTTAAACTGAGTTTTTAAAGTGTTCTTGGTGGTTGGCTTTTCCTCTTTTTCTCTACGGTCGGCCAACCACCGTCACACTGTGTGTTTTAATTTGTTTTGTCTGGTCTCTGTCAGAGTATTTCATGTCCTGTTTCGTCTGCTGTCTTTCCTGTTGTTCGTTTTTTATTCTCTTTGGGTGGTTTTAGTTTTTATGGAACAAGGGACCGATGACCATAGTAGTCTAGTCCCTTTAATTCCACAAACCAACCAACTCTACAAGGGCGGAGATATTTTCTGTGGAGTGCAGTATCCAGTGACAGTGGTGTGTCTGGAGTGGTTAGGTTTATGTATTTTAGTAAGCATGTAGAAGGTAAAAGTGTAACGAATATTGGGGTTTAGGAGAGAGAATAGATTCAGATGAGAGGTTCTGGAATGGATCTAGAGATTTAAGGGACCAACAAGCTATTAAAAAGAGAGTGTGTCTATATACTACAGACAGACAACACCAGGTATTAAAAGTAATCAGAATGAGTTGCTAATGCATGTTGACTTTTCAGATAATTATACAAAGATCAAGCTCAGGTGATAAAATGTCACAGGGCAACTAAGACTCTGACAGTGTACACTGTAGTGACGCATATCATCATACAGTTAAGAGTGCAGATTTGTCTTCATTATTATTGTCTGACTGAAACATAAAAGCTATGTCACTGTTGCATTTACAAAAGAATAAGAGATGATATTAGATAAAATAACATTATAAAAAATTCAATATTGGCTAGATGGAGCAGCTCCGCAGTTCTGATATTAAGTTTTTGTTTATCAATCTTTCTTATCATCAAAAGGATTTTGGGTTCCTGGCTAAACAGAATTTTTTTTTTTAGTAACTGCTGTTGGAGAGAGGAATTGAAGAAAGCATAAAGCATTTTTAGCCAATTATGTTTCATTGTTTGCGTGCTAAGGCTGGTCAACCAACACTCTGAATTCAGTGGTGCATTCTGGCTCGATAGTACTTGGAAATCTTAACATTGCCTCACCCATTAGCATATAGTGTGGTGGTCCACTCCTACTATGAGTGGCTGCCCAGGAGTGTTCAGGAGTTGACCAATTGTGACCAAGCTATTTGGGTACATACTTCTATCTTACAGATCTGGATATATCGGATCTCCAAATATGCACTCAGGGATGGAACAAATTGCTGCCTCGGTGTCTTCAGAGGCCCAAAGTGAATTTAAACTTGAGGCAGTACAATAAAACTTGTACTGCAGAGTACTTCCCACAAATCTGTTTACTTCATTGTTAAGTACATAATATGGTTTTATTGTTGTATGTGTGGGTGGCTCCCAGCAAGGAATACACACGGTTGTTCATCTGTTGTCCCGAATAGGGATTTACAACTACATCTTCCAGAACTGTTTACGAATTATGATGCAGAGTTACATGGGGTTATGATGGCACTGCAGTGGATTCAAAGGCATTACAGGACGAAGTTTCTCATCAGCTCTGACTCACTTAATACATTGCAAGTGGTCCACCTCAAATATTCAGTAGACTACTCGATTCAGATCATCCATGACACTTTACACTGGATCCAACACTGACACAAAGAGGTATTCTTTTGATGGACACCGGACACTTTAAGAGACAGGGTAATGCTGACAAAACAGCCAAAGGAACAGGTAGGGGTAGGGATGGTGGTGTGCATCAATGTGCTGTTCCCTTGCGCACCATAGTCTCATTGCGTGACAGTGGGAAATAAAGTGGGTGTAAGTGGTAAACAACAAATTGTAGTCTCTCAATGCAACAGTGCAAACTTGGTGGACTTTGTGCCAACTACATTGATGGAAGGAAGTACTACTCACTAGATTGTGCATAGGACACATGTTTTTTTTTTCCCCCTCTGAGGGGTGGACAACCACTGTGAAGTTTTTGGTTCAGCATGTTACGGTCACATGTGTTTTATATATTGTTATAAGGGCAAACTTCAGTTTGGCCTGAGATCAGCACACAATGCTCACTGACAGACACAAGTGTACACAGGTTTTGAAATTTTGTGAACTGGTGGACCTCATCCCTAAGGTACTGGGAAGGGGAGGTCAGCATGCTGTGAGTGGGTAGCTTTCCCAGGCGGTTTGCGTTTCTGTGAATTGGTTTTCAGTTTTGTCGTCAAGTGTGTCATGATGGAGATTTTTTATAATTGATAGGTCGACTTCCATGTATTATAAGCAACTCCGCCATGGGGAGAGACTTCATCCCCCCCTCCCCCCTCCCTCCTTCCCTTCCCTCCATATGAATGGCACTCTGCCACTTCATAATAGCACCGATGAACATGTTGAGCCTCTTTCACCGATCATCATCATCATAATCACGACCGTAATCATCTCCTGGACAACAGGGTATCCACGTGCGACCATCGACCTAGTGTTACAAGAAACTTGATTCAACTGACCAGAAGGCATGTTTCCACTGATCCATGATCTAATCTTGATTATTCTCTGCCCATTGCAATCATAACTGAGGATATCATTGAATCGCCTTGGGAAAACTAATGCATCTAAAGCAGAGCCCCATGTTTAGCAGTGTGTGCTGAAGGTTGACCACCTTCACCATTTCTGAGATGTTCGTTCGCAGACCTCAGATCATAACAATCTGCTCTTTGTCAAAGTTACCCCATTTGTGGTACATATCTTTGCTGGAATGAGTCCCAACTCAATTCTGTCCCACTTGTGGTGTTTTTTTTCTTTTTTTTCTTAAGCCGTTCTTGCACAGACTGCACATTAGAACATTAACACTGGGCAGGCAGAGTTTCTGATGTCATAGCATGGAATCAGCACATTATGGCGTGTGTCTGATCATGCAGAGCAGTATCAATTATGTCAGAAAATCTGAGTTCGTATTTGAACATAGACCAATGAGACAGAAAAACGCCACCTATGTCACATGCTGGCCATCTCTCTTTTCAGTACACTCAGGAGATGCAATATTGGATTTTGTCATTTTTACTTGCAGTCGATATTAGTGGATTTTGTAATATAACATATGTCACATGAATAAATCCCATTTCAAAGCTCCATCACATTGAGGCTTCTCCAAAACTCATTGTTATGAGTACAGTTGGTTGCAGTAAAATGACAGGAAATGTCAGTTAGATCTTTAAAGATTTTTTAATTCTGACTTGGGTGTTTTGAGACAGTGGCACATTGAAGATCGTCAAGAACACACTGTTTTTTGAATGGTCTGTCATAATTAAATGTCAGTTAATATCATGTAGATGATTAAAGCCTTCAGGAAATGGTAACACAAAATATGCTCATAAGCTGTGGAAGTTTAGTTTAATGTGATGAACAGAGACAGGAAGTTGTGAAGTGATGTGTAACTGGTTCATGACTCTCTGAATATAAATACTTTTTCTAAAAGAATCCTGATTTCCTTCTAAATTTAATAGATGTATATTCTGGAATATTCAGTTTTATATAAATACAAGTCCACCTGTGTCTCAGGAATGAGTTTGTCCACTGGCTGTATCTAAAAGAGAACTCGCACTACTTCCATTAAGATATTTTTTGCTTTCTTGTTTCAAGTCTTGTATTTCACGTGTTCCAAATATTGTGCTATTGAATACAAAAGGTGATCAAGTAAGAATGACCTTAGGGTATTACTAAAAAATGATAATGATGAAATAATTTTTATCTTATGTGGAATACTATACTAAATTTGTATCGCACTAGTTGTGTGGAATTTTTATAAGCCAGTGTTCTTACTGACTAAATATGGAACCTTGCTTTTTGCATTAACATGTTTGTGAATGATAAAGTTTATATTTATGTATCCTGCAGAGAGAGCATCATTAGCATGTAGACAAGGGATGAAATGTGCATTTTAATAGACCTAACACAAGAATTTTATGCCCATCAATTTCATGTGATTTGCGAGCCAGAGATAACCAACAACTGCCAGTGGAGAGAGTTGTAGTCATAAATCACCAAGGCATGTCAACAAATCACATCAACCAGCGCATCTAATGTGATTTAGGCACTGTGTCTTCTGCAGTTGGTTTTAGCATCCCCATACACATTTTCATTGGCTGCCTAATCCTGTGTGAGGACAGCTTCAAGCTATTGTAGCTAGTTTACATTTTGAGAACTTTTGTGTACTGTGTAGTTCACCCACATTACTTGTAGCTCCAAATTGCTGCTGGAGCACGCTGTAGTTGTGTATAAGATGTTGATGCACATGTACCGTCCGCACAAACTGTAAAATTCCTGAATGTTCAGCAGCAAGGCAGAGATAAAGTCAGTGTGTAGCATGTTGAATACCATGGCCTGTGTGATAACAGCTTTGCTGCATCATGTGCTCTCAGTGGCAGCCGAGTAGCACACAACAGGTGATTTTTTTTTTTTTTGTACAATCGTCAAATGACTTGGACACCTTAATTTTCTGTGCACAGTTAGGTTTTGCAGAGGAACGTTGAAAGAAATTAACATATCACTCTTGGAAATAAGATACCTTAGCCGAGTACTTCTCAGTCCTCTTATCATGGCACCTAACACATGCTCATTTCATATTTAATTAACAGTGTTTTGTACTTACAGTTTCACAGATATGTTTCTTAGTTAGTTAGGCATTTTAGTTAACAGGAACACTGAATCATTATGTATACAGAGAAGTCATTTTTGGTACCGTAATGCACTCATTCTCCTAGTGTCTTCAAAGAGCATTTCTTGCCAGGGCACAATTGGCTGATATCATCCCTGTGCTGAAACTCCTGGACTGATGTTCTTATTTCAGTGGTGTGTGCCATGAATCCACATTTGCCGGAAACTACTGTGCATAATTTTGTAGAAGAGCTACCCTGTAAAATATATCTGTCACAGTGTAAGGTGGGACTGCGGTTGTACATGATTAGCAGCTACAAATAAAATAGATCTGGTAGCAAGGATGGTTTCGTAGCTTTATTACATGGGATGTGAATTTGAGATGGTATTTGTAACAAAGTTCATGGACTCATTGCTCTTCATGAGTCATCATGTTAAAATTATTGTGGGTACTGGGAGCTGGGTGAAACCTTTAATAGAAAGCTCTGAAATATTTAGCGAGGTACAAGAATGTGTATTGAGAAGATATATTAGAAATCAAAGGAGGGGGAGTGTTCATTTCTGTCGAAAAAAGAAAAAATATGTCTGTTGAAGTTGAAACTAGGTTAACTCATATTAATTATCAATATAATAGAGGGAAACATTCCACATGGGAAAAATGTATCAAAAAAGAAAGATGATGTAACTTACCAAACGAAAGCGTTGATATGTTGATAGACAAACAGACACAAACACACATGCAAAATTCAAGCTTTCGCAACCCACGGTTGCTTTGTCAGGAAAGAGGGAAGGAGAGGGAAAGACGAAAGATTGTGGGTTTTAAGGGAGAGGGTAAGGAATCATTCCAATCCTGGGAGCAGAAAGACTTACGTTAGGGGGGGGGGGGGGGGAGGGGAGAAAGGACAGGTATACACTCGCGCGCGCTCGCGCGCGCCGCGCGCGCGCGCACACACACACACACACACACACACACACACACACACACACACACACACACACACACACACACACACAGATATATATATATATATATATATATATATATATATATATATATATATATCTCCAGATAACCCGGACAGTGTAACACTGTGCCAAGATGTGCTGGCCATGCACCAAGGCATGTTTAGCCACATGGTGATCCTGATTACCAACAAACACTGTCTGCCTGTGTCCATTCATGCGAATGGACAGTTTTTTGCTGGTCATTCCCACATAGAATGTGTCACAGTGTAGGCAGGTCAGTTGGTAAATCACGTGGGTGCTTTCACACGTGGCTCTGCCTTTGATCGTGTGCACCTTCCGGATTATAGGACTGGAGTAGATGGTGGTGGGAGGGTGCATGGGACAGGTTTTACACTGGGGGCAGTTACAAGGGTAGGAGCCAGAGGGTAGGGAAGGTGGCTTGGGGATTTCAGGGATGAACCAAGAGGTTACGAAGGCTAGGTGGACGGCGGAAAGATGCTCTTGGTGGAGGGGGGAGGGTTTCATGAAGGATGGATCTCATTTTAGGGCAGGATTTGAGGAAGTTGTATCCCTGCTGGAGAGCCACATTCAGAGTCTGATCCAGTCCTGGAAAGTATCCTGTCACAAGTGGGGCACTCTTGGGGTTCTTCTGTGGGCGGTTCTGGGTTTGAGGGGATGAGGAAGTGGCTCTGGTTATTTGCTTCTGTACCAGGTTGGGAGGGTAATTGTGGGATGCGAAAGCTGTTTTCAGGTTGTTGGTGTAATGGTTCAGGGATTCAGGACTGGAGCAAATTCGTTTGCCACGAAGACCTAGGCTGTAGGGAAGGGATCGTTTGATATGGAATCGGTGGCAGCTGTTATAATGGAGGTACTGTTGCTTGTTGGTGGGTTTGATGTGGACGGATGTGTGAAGCTGGCCATTGGACAGATGGAGGTCAACGAAAGTGGCATGGGATTTGGAGTAGGACCAGGTGAATCTGATGGAACCAAAGGAGTTGAGGTTGGAGAGGAAATTCTGGAGTTCTTCTTCACTGTGAGTCCAGATCATGAATATGTCATCAATAAATCTGTACCAAACTTTGGGTTGGCAGGCTTGGGTAACTAAGAAGGCTTCCTCTAAGCGACCCATGAATAGGTTGGTGTACGAGGGGGGGCCATCCTGGTACCCATGGCTGTTCCCTTTAATTGTTGGTATGTCTGGCCTTCAAAAGTGAAGAAGTTGTGGGTCAGGATGAAGCTGGCTAAGGTAATGAGGGAAGAGGTTTTTGGTAGGGTGGCAGGTGATCGGCGTGAAAGTAAGTGCTCCATCGCAGCGAGGCCCTGGACGTGCGGAATATTTGTGTATAAGAAAGTGTTGTAGAAAGTAATTGGTGTCTTTGATGAAGGATGGGAGACTGCATGTAACGGGTTGAAGGTGTTGATCTACGTAGGCAGAGATACGCTCTGTGGGGGCTTGGTAACCAGCTACAATGGGGTGATTGGGTTTGTGAATTTTAGGAAGTAGGTAGAAGGTAGGGGTGCGGAGTGTCGGTGGGGTCAGGAAGTGGATGGAGTCAGGTGAAAGGTTTTGTATGGGGCCTAAGGTTCTGAGGATTCCTAGAAGGAATGGGATTACCTTGGCAAACTTTGTATGAAGTGTCGTCTGAAAGCTGACGCAGTCCCTCAGCATCATACTCCCAACTATGAAGTAAGACTGTCGTGGAACCCTTGTCTGCCGGAAGAATGACGATGGATCGGTCAGCCTTCAGATCAGGGATAGCCTGGGCTTCACCTGTAGTGATGTTCGGAGTAGGATTAAGGTTTTTCAAGAAGGATTGAGAAGCAAGGCTGGAAGTGAGAAATTCCTGGAAGGTTTAGAGAGGGTGATTTTGAGGAAGAGTAGGTGGGTCCCGCTGCGACGGAGGACGGAACTGTTCCAGGCAGGGCTCAATTTGGATAGTGTCTTGGGTAGTTGGATCATTGGGAGTAGGATAAGAATTATTTTTCTTCATGGCAAAGTGATATTTCCAGCAGAGAGTACGAGTGTAGGACAGTAAGTCTTTGACCAGGGCTGCTTGGTTGAATCTGGGAGTAATGCTGAAGGTGAGGCCTTTGGATAGGACAGAGTTTTCGGATTGGGAGAGAGGTTTGGAGGAAAGGTTAACTACTGAATTAGGGTGTTGTGGTTCCAGATTGTGTTGATTAGATTTTTGAGGTTTTGGGGGGAGTGGAGCTGGAATTGAGAGAGTCAGTATATGGGAGAGACTGGGTCTGTGTGCAATGAGAGGAGGTTGAGGTTTTGCTGGAAAGGTTGTGGAGGGTGAGTGAGTTGCCTTTCCGGAGATGGGAAACCAGGAGATTGGATAGTTTTTTGAGGTGGAGAGTGGTATGCTGTTCTAATTTGCCGTTGGTCTGTAGGAGGATGCTCTGAACAGCCGGTGTGGATGTGTGAGAGAAAAGATTCAGGACTTTTATTAGGGATAGGAGTTGATGGGTGTGTTCATTGGCTGAGTTGATGTGTAGGTGTAGGATTAGGTGGGTGAGGGCGATGGATTGTTCAGTTTGGAACTGGTATAGGGACTGATGGAAAGAAGGGTTACAGCCAGATATTGGAACTTCAAGTGTGAGGCCTTTGGGGGTAATGCCAAATGTCAGACAAGCCTGAGTAAATAAAATATGGGAGCGTAATCTGGCTAGGGCAAAGGCATGTTTGCAGAGGGAATGTAAATAAAACTTAATGGGGTCATTGTGGGAGTGTTGTGAGGGTGACATGGTATTAGAAGGTGGAAAGTGTAATATGAGGCTGAAATGAAAATGAAAATAAAAATATATGGGGAGAGATAAAGGTGAACTAGAAAGCAACTGGAGATCTGGTGTGAAAAAAGTCGAAAAAGTGTTCGTTAAAGCTATGTTGATCCTGTGGTGAACTTGGGTTGGTAAACAACGATGTGCACAAAGGTTAGGTGGTTGTGTTGCCGCCAAAACACGTTCAAGGGTGGGGAAATTTGGGAAAAAAAACTACGTGTAAATGTATTAAAAGGACAGATGTTTTTGCTGGCCACTCGATTCCACTGTAACAGATGTAGAATCATTGAGAAAAGGTCTATGCTCCATTGTGTGGACATACCCAGTTCATGCAAAGTTAGTTGGAGGCAACTTTAATCTACAGAGTATAGTCCGGAAAACTGCGTGGGGTATGGAAAAATAGTCTTGTGAAGCACTTTTCAACACACTTTCCAAGAACTGCGTTGAACAACTAGTTAGATAACTCGCTCACAACGGAAATAGTTTAGACCTTGTAGCTGCAAACAGACCTGACCGTATTGACAATGGCAGTTTAGAGAGAAAGTTAATAAATCCACCAGGATGACTAGGAGAGTGTTTATGTGTGAGGAAAAACCTGAAGTGAACACAACTGTTGTCACAGTGGAAGACAGGAGAGTCCACAGCATACTCATTAACAAGCTGTAGAAGAAAAGGCAACATCTCCTAAAGATGTTGAAATAAACTCCCTGATTTATGTTCACAGTAACCTGAGTGAGTGAGCGCAAGTCATGGTACAAAAACAAGAAATACATAGAACCACCTCTGGCCTGAACCTACCCATTTCCCCCCCCCCCCCCCCCCCCCTCTCTCTCTCTCTCTCTCTCTCTCTCTCTCTCTCTCTCTCTCTCTCTCTCTCTCTCTCACACACACACACACACACACACACACACACACACACACACACACACACTAATTCAGTGCCATGACTTGTATCATTGGTATATCACTCCAAAGTGACCACTGTACTGTGTTGAGTCGGTATTTGTAGGGCTCAGAAATTGAATGATCGCAAAGTCTCCAGTAACAAAGATGACAGGCTATGGTTTATTGGCAAGATATTGGAAAAGTTCAGTCAGTCAGCAATATTGCTGAAGATTGTATGTGTTTTTTGTACAAAATAGGACTAGTGTAGCATGTTTAACATATGCAAAGAATGGTGGCAAAAATGGTCCAGGCTTGTTTCATTAATTGGAGAGCTTCAAGGAAACAGTGTGAGAACCTGAACTGGCAAGTACTTGTAGGTAGATCCCAGCCATCCTGCCAAAGCCTACTTCTAAATCTTCAAGAGCTAGTATTGTGTGAAAAATCTAGGAATAGGCTATAGCCAGTACATATTTCTCCTGTTCAGAGTATTAGAGTAATTGCAGTGCATGTGCCCCCCCCCCCCTCCCCCTTAAACAGTGATTCTTCCCATGCTGCTTATGTGAATGGAAGGGGAAGTTCCACACTTTAGAAATAGTAAATCTGTCTGACATGTGAAGTTACACTTTCGTGTGCTGCACTAGTATGAAAATGTTAAAATGCAGTTTTGGGGAACATTATTGACTTGGAACTTGTAACGTGTGCGCCTCTCATCATTTGTTGGCAGCTCTGCTTAAGGGTTTTGAATGGTTTCAGTTTTTATTTCTATCAGTGGAAAGAGAAATTGTTCTCATTTAAATATACAAAATGTAGTTCAACGAAATGAGTGGTTTTTAATCATCAGGATGTTTCTTAGGCTCTGAATTGAATTGTGTTCTAAATCATTATTTCCTCATCTTGTGAATTGCAGCAGTGTCATACACCTTTTATAACTAGGGATTGACACATGGGTGCATGCACACACGTGCACTGATGAGCCTAAACATTAAGATCAGCTGATTAATAGCTTTTCAGTCTGTCTTTAGAACAAAATACATCACTGATTCTGCGTATCAGGGTTCTGACAGTTTGTTGGTATGTTCGTGGACATTTGTGGTCATGCACAGGTCACGCTCTTGTAAATAACAAGTTGCTGATTTACGTACACGCTGATGGTGCCTGATTTCAACCCAGATGGGTTCCAAGGATTTACATAAGGTGAATTTGGTCACTGAGACAACAACGTGAGTTCACTATAAAGCTCCTCAAACCACTGTAACATGGTTCTGGCTCAGAAACACAGACGATTATACTGATGAAAGATATTGCCTTCAGGGAAGACATTAAGCATGAAAGGATGCAGATATACAGGTGGTTTGCAACTGTCAGTGTCTTCGATTACTACCACATGTCCCATGCAATTGCAGGAGAATGTCTCCCATAGCATAATACTGTTCCATCAGTCTGCTTCTGTGGCATGCTGCACACCGTTCACCTTGATGGCATTTGTGGATATGACCATTGACCTAGTATATCAAAAATGTGGTTCACCCGAAGAGCCAACAGAATGTCATTGAATGACGGTCAAATCCCAATGGTCCTGTGCCCACTGCATTCATAATTGATCGCGTCATTGGGTCAGCATGTGAACACATAGGGATAGTCTACTGCGTAGCTCAGTGTTCAATAATGTACAATGAACAGTGTGCTCTGAAACACTTTCGTACACCAGCATTGTGCTCTTTTGGTACAGATGCCACAAATCACTATGTATCCTACCTTACAGAACAGACAAGCCTCCAAGCCCCACATTCTGTGATGACTCATGAACGTCCAACCATTTAGCGCCTAGCAGTAGTTTGTGTCCTTCTTCTTTCCATAGATGCTCACGGCAGTAACACATGAACATTCAACCATCTTTGCCATGTTCAAGGTACTCGTTCACAGGCTCTGCATGATAATAATCTGCTTTCTGTCAGATTCGTTTATCTGAATGGTTTTCCCTATTTCCAGCCCATCTCTTTGCTAGGGTGATCCCCTGTCTGTGTCTACTCTGCATACGTACTTTTGTTACTGCGTTATGTGCCTGCGGTGCCACCAGGTGGCATCCAGTGTCGCAGTTTGTAATGTCACAGTTCTTAGTGGTTGTAATGTTTTAGCTTAGCAGTGTTAAGATTGTATCTGAAAACCCTAGGTTATCATTTATTTGTACATTTCTGAAACTGTAAGTAGACTTTAGTTTGTTTAAATGTTAATAATTATTTCATTTTTTGATTCAAGGAAGAACAGCTACGGAAGAAACAAGCAGTTTTAGAAAAAAAGGCTGAATCCAAAGCACTCCTTGAACAGGAGCTGAAAACCATTCAGACTACAAATAAGCAGCCAGCTGCCAAAATAACTCAGGCACAGATTCAGGTATTTTTTTAATTTGTAGACCAGCATCTGTCATTTTTATAAATTGTAAATCTTAATTCTTCTGAAATAAAGAATCTATTTTTAGAGAGAGTGCTTTCAGCTTAAGCATATTTAAACTCTACTGTGGCATAATACTGGAACACTTCACTTATTTATACAATAGAGCTACTACAGGTTGTAGTTTTGGAATACTCAGAGTAATATTTTTGTTGTGTACAGCTGTCTCCTCCTAGCTCCTCCTGCCACCCATGAGAAACTTATATATAACACCGAGTCTCATATTCTAGTGCTGTGCAGACCATTGGTTTTAAGCACCCTTTCGTCATATTCAGTAGGTATAGTGGTCCGACTAGAATAGGTAGCAACAAGTGGGTGAGTGTTGTGAAATAGCAACGTAGAGTATGGTTTCACATGGGACGAACTGAGTGACAAGCTCTTTGCCTACAGTGCTACTTGTGGCAATATGAGGGCAGCTCTTAGGATTTATCAGGAACATTATTCACATTACAGTCTGCCTCAAAAAATACTTTTGTGTCATTTGAAAGATGTATGAAAGAGACAGGATCATTGTTGGCTAATTCTTATGTAATCCTCGTTATGTACCATCTCAAATTATATCTCTTCAGAATTGAATCATTGTGAGTAGTTTAATTCCAAAGCTGATATGAAATAAGTGAAATCATTCAGCTGGTCCTGATCCTAGAACTGTTGCTCTGATTGACCTTTTCATCAATAGATTTGGGATTACACTACTTACAATAATTCAGTGATGACGAGATGTAGTTCAAGAAGGTCTGTACCAAGCATTGCCTACATGATTTATTTAAAATTATATTATGTCGAGGAACAATTCTATTCATTGCATCTGAGGTTTTATTCTTTTATCATTCCTTTGAGTTTTCTTTAGTAGAAGACTAGCACCTACTATTGACTTAGAAATATTATGACCAGCAATAGAAATTAAACCTTTCATCCTTACAAAAATTCCGTTACTTAATACAGCTATTCTTGAATCAGGAGTAAATGTAACATGAGCCCATCATTGACTTATAGAATCTAATTTCACATGTGCAGTACAAGGCCTATTCACCAGAATGTTACTAATTTTACTATATGACAAGCAATATTGATGGTGATCATTTATGGCGGAGGGTGCTAAACAGCTAGGTCATCAGCGAGCAATATTGAGAGGCACCCTTAACCATTACTGATGCAGTTTATATATCAACATTCTTTGTTGCTAAGGGATTCCATGGACTTCACATTATTATTGGAAAAATGTTCCTAACAACATGCTTGCTTTGACACTCAATAAATCAGTTATCGCAAAGATACCGCTTTGGACTTAAAGCTGCTGCATGATATTGACATTTTGTAGATGTAGTTTGAGTATTCTTACACATTTCAGTTTACTGATTAAGTAGATAATCGTTTTTCTAGTACAAATAATACAGTTGACTACCAGTCAGAAAGCTTGATTATTAATCAAGGAAAACAATTCTAGTTTTATCTAAAAGAGCTTTAATTATGTTTAATATACCAGTAATTGTTATAATACTTGCAACAACTATATACAAAAATAATTAATGACCAAGGAAAAGGTCACCATTTGAATGTGGATTTGACCCAAAAAGATCAGCACAAGTACCATTCTTCTTTCAGTTTTGTTTAATTGCCATAATTTTGTTAGTTTTGTTTTATTTCAGATAATACTAATTTGTGATGGTGTTAGTCAAATTAATGAGGCAACTAATAGTAGTCCTAAGACATTCCAGTTCATTTTAATGATAAATTGAAATGTTAGTTGATGGATCAAATACTGAGAATATGTTTGTTACCATTTTCAGGTTAAGTTCTTTCTTTCTCTTTTAATAGTTTTGTTTAAATAATAATAGGTTAGTTGAGGAAACAAAATCAGAATAGTAGAAAATATAGTAAACAGAGAAAGTCACACAAGTGGTGGTATTTGAGGAATTCAGATTAATGCTTCCCAACCAGATGTGGCATTAATTTACTGTTTTTAGAGAGAGAGAGAGAGAGAGAGAGAGAGAGAGAGAGAGAGAGAGAGAGAGAGACTTTTACTTGCTTACCATCTGATGATTGAGGTGCACTACATTTTTTGTGATTTTACGTTGACACTCTAATTGTATATTTTAGCTAACTCCTGAGACTATTTTAGATAATCACTTAATAGATTTACTGAAGGCCTTTCAGTTACAACTGGTATAAACCTGTGATTGCTCCACAAATTTCTAAACATTGACCAAAGAATAATCCAGGTCAGTTAACTGTAAATGTTCCCCAATTTAATTGTGCAGGTGTAGCATCAGTCTTAATTCCTTGTGTGGGTATTGCTCATGAATCTAGGAAGTTTGATGCTGAAGTTAGAGCTTCAACTTCTGTATCTATAAGTAAAATTGTTTGGTTATCTGTGTCTAATAGTCGAAGTCACTAAATTTCTAGATATTGTTCTGGTATCATGTAAGTATGGACTTCAACATCTAAAAAGTCCAAACATTCATGAATTCAGTATCATTGTCATCCAGTTGCTTTAATTTTAATCATTGTATCTACTGAATCATGAAATATAGTAGTCATAGTGAAGGTAATGCTATGAAAATTTAGATTATAGCAGGTAAAGCTGTTCGCTAGTTTCAATTAAATGCCTGTGAAGTATATTTATATTTGTATAAGCAGTCATTAATATATAACTGAGGGCATAACGTGCAATTACTGTAAATAATGATAGTGCAGCTGTATTATGGCTATGGAAAAATGACAAATGCTCCATTAATAGTGAAGCTTAATCTAGTAGTTATAAATCTGATCATGTTGCCATTAAAAGTTTTTATTAAAATGCCAAACCTTTATTTGTAAAGCTTACATCATTGCTCTAATCTGCCATATTAGAATGTAGAAATTAGTGGTAACTTTGAGTAACTGTTTCCTGCTGGATTATTATTTTGCAATCATTCTGCTGATCTGGTTATGTTAGCTTTAAATATGATTGCTCAGTTTGCAGTTATTCTTGCTCACATGATTAAAAGTCTTTATACTGAGAGTAGAAAGCAGTTTCAGCAATGCAATGAGGGTATTCGGTGCCACTGACCTCACTTTCTGTTCTCCTACCATTATAAATACTGCTCAGTGGGAGGTGGTAAATTACTAGCATTCAAGTTACCACTTCCTTATCTCCATCCATGTCCCAGATGGAGCGATATCTGAACGGAAGCTGCCACAATGGATGCTCATGAGGGCAAATAGGCACTGTACTACCAACCAGCTGACTGTTTTGAACACCTATATAGCATCGAGAACTGGATCAGTCACATTACAAGCATAAGCCATCATGCTTCTGACACACATGTCCGAGAGTCCTTCAGGAGCAACAAGTCCCATGGTAGAACCTTTTGCAGGGAGGTAATTTCAGTACCCTGTCTGAAACCAGGGAAGGGTCACATGGTGTGCAGTAGTCATTGTAGTGGAGCCCACACTAGCTGCACAGCAAAAATGGTAGAATGTATGGTCAACTAGTGTCTGACCGGGTCCTAAGAGCGCAGGACTACTTAATCGCTTCCAGTGTTGGTTAGAAAGTATTGTTCAACCTTTGACAAATTTACCCTGCTGAAAGGAGAAATACAACAATCTTCCCTAAGCAGACAGTACTTTATAAATACACTAATGTTTGTGGAAATTGCAACACCAAGAAGGAAGCACATGAATCAATTAATTTAATACCACAGGTTATGTACATGACAAGTAAGAAATGATTACCTTTTCAAATCTGTACATGTCCTTTGAGCGCTACCAGTCAGTATGTCGTACAGCCACCATGCACTGCAATTAGAGCTGCTTTACGCCATGGCATTGAATCAATAAGGTTCTGAATATGTTCCGGAGGGATTTCCCTTCACACACTTTTTATTAGAGCCCAGAAATCTGTGACACCAGTTACTGGAGGACTGTGACGCACCAGGTGCCAATCAACCATATCCCAGACATGTTGAAATTTGGTGTGTGGAGATGTCTGAAGCAGGGGGAGTACCTCAGGCTCCACAACCTCCGTTGGGTACCAGTTGCTGTTCAAAGTGCCCACAATATGTATGAGATGAGATCGGTTGTTGTAACCAATGGTGCCCCAAACCGTCACACTTGGTGTTTATCCGCTATGCTGCTCCACAGTGCAGCCCTCCAGCTTGTGCTCACCATGGTACCACCAGACACATATGCAGCTATCACTGTAGTACATGCTGAAGTAGACTCATCCAAAAAGATCACACATTGCCACTCGTCACCCCAGTGAAGGTGTTCACGTGCCCATTGCAGTCGGAGGAGCTTGTGGTTTCTGGATAATGGAAGTTGACATAATTGCATGCGTGCAACCAGTCAAGCCTTCAGCAGACGGTGATGAACTGTCGATACAGACAAGTTCACACCTGTTTCAGTGCTCCAGTGATGAGCCAACACTGTGGATGACACTGTATGGCCCGTAATGGCCATGCGGACAAGATGACGGTCATACCGTGCTGTGGTCATATTCCATGGTCCAGTTTCTGCTCGTCACTGCGTACGATCTTCCTCTATCCACTGCTTCCACACACACATCACTATCATAGCGGCAACCCTGTGCAAGCTGAAATATCATGGTATGACAATCTCGTTTCCCAGACACCAATCATTCTGCCTCGTTTGAACTCGCTCACATGCCGATGTGGCTCCCTTTAACTTCAGTGAGGCATACTGGCCTTCACTGTATTGTTTCCACCATGTGTGACAGCTCAGCACTGACTACACTAGGTGCAACACTGACCCTGTCGAACTGACACGAGGGCTCTGCTCGGCTTACATGTTCCCCATCTCGCTGCAAAATGTATCACATATTGCTTGCACACTTGTCGCCACTTACACAAAGTGTGGTGCTCTTCAGGTAATTCCTTCTCAGTGTTGCACTTTTCACAAATGGCAGTGTATCTTCTTTGATCTTGAGAGGGCCTATGACACTATTTTGAAGCTTAATATTCTCAGACAACTCCACAAACAAGCCTTCCCAGGGCGTTTATCCATATTTATATGGTCCTTCCATTCCAGACAATTTTTTACGTCAGTGATGCTATTTCAGAGGAATATGGGCAAGAGAATGGCTCCTCAGGGAAGTGTTTTATGTGTGACTTGGCTTGATATACTCTCATGCTCATAAATTAAGTATAATTGCAGAATGTGGTGCCACACAATGTGGCATTACACAAAACTGGCGCTAATAGCAAAGGCACATAGGGAACACACATGACACAGATCTGTAAGTCCAAAGTATTGGTGATAAGTTGAGAATACCATCCCGAAACACACGTGCTACAAACTGCCACTGTTTCCTGTGCATGTCTCCAACATCAGTATGGGATATGATCACCATGCACATGTACACAGGCTGCACAATCTGTTGGCACACTCTGGATTAGGTGGTCGAGCAGCTGCTGGGGTATAGCCTCCCATTCTTGCACCAGTGCCTGTCGGAGCTCCTGAAGTGTCGTAGGGGTTTGAAGATATGAAGCGATACTTCAACAGAGAGCATCCCAAACGTGCTCAATGGGGGTTTAGGTCTGGAGAGCAAGCAGGCCACTCCATTCGCCTGATATATTCCATTTCGAGATACTCCTCCACAACGGCAGCTTGGTGGGGTCATGCGTTATAATCCATCAGGAGGAAGGTGGGACCCACTGCACCCCTGAAAAGCGGACATACTGGTGCAAAATGACGTCCAGATACACTTGACCTGTTACAGTTTCTTTGTCAAAGACGTGCAGGGGTGTACATGCACCAATCATAATCCCGCCCCACACCATCAAACCACGACCTCCATACAGGTTCGGGTAAGGTCCCGAGAGCAAGGCTACCTGCAATACTCCATGGCCGTCTACAGGCACTGATGGTGAGATATTGTTCGTCTTGTGGTGTTTTGCACTGTGGACGTCCTGTACTGTAGCACCTGGACATGTTTCCTGTCTGCTGGAATCATTGCCATAATGTTGAGATCACACTTTGTGGCACACAGAGGGCCCATTCTACGACCTGCTGTGTTTGATCAGCCTCCAGTCGCCCTAGTACTCTACCCCTCATAACGTCATCAATGTATGTTCTTTGAGCCTTTCAACACACTGTCACCATTAGCATGTCTGAAAATGTCTGCACTGTACTCTGACATGCACTAACACACCTCTGCATAAGGGAACTGCTGCCAGCGCCACCTTGCGATGATCGCAGGTCAAATGCACTGCATGGTCATACCCCGAGGTGATTTAAACCAGCAAACCGCCCACCAGAGCATTTTTTCACCATGTATCGGCATTATCCTTAAGTTATGACCATGAGTGCAGCAATCAACAATATTATGTCCGCAGTTAAATTTCCCATTTTATGTTCACTGCTTGTGGGTGTTTTTACCATGTTCTGCTGCTCCTTCAGTTTTGCAATGACCACTTGGCAGCTGCACCTAATGATAAAACAGTTGGAGTGAACAGATAGCATAGCTTCTAAATTTTCTTTGGGAAAAATGTGCTGGTATTAATTTTAATTGTTCCTGTTGCCTTTGTAACCTACCTGTTCTTATAATGAGGAACACTGGTCTCAATTTTAAAAATACAGTGAGGAGATGAGAGGCTGACTTGGTTGCCACACTGAAGAATATAAACGCCAAAGCTCTAAAGACAATGAATATGTTAAAATACCTCAGCCACACCTCATGGGGAGCAGATAGAACACTGCTTTAGTTTTACAGGGCTTTTATGTGGTCCTGTCTTGACTATGCACGCGTGACCTGTGGCTCAGGTTGGTCGTCATATCTTAAAATCATCAGTACTGTTTACTATGAGATTAGGTTGGCAACAGGCCCATCTAATGAGGGAATGGTGCAGTTAGATGGGTCAAAACCCACTCTGATAATTTTCACACAGGAAGACTGCGGCAAAACAAATGCACTGTCAAAATTTTAGCTGCTAAGGCATCCTACAAGTGTGTGTATAAAAACAAAGATGATGTGACTTACCAACCAAGGGAAGGAGAGGGAAAGACGAAAGGATGTGCATCTTTCCCTCTCCTTCCCTCTTTTCTGACAAAGCAACCATTGGTTGCGAAAGCTTGAATTTTGTGTGTATGTTTGTGTGTCTATCGATCTGCCAGCGCTTTCGTTTGGTAAGTCACATTATCTTTGTTATATTAAAGCTACTCATCTTTGGTGCACAAAGATCCATTTATTACGGCAGTTTGTACAGCCCTTCCTGTCTAGTGTACAATTGGTGAACAAGAGGATACAGCCATCACATGAGAACATAGCACTGCGTAGCGCGTGAAGTCCAATGTGTGACACACAAAAATTTTAAGCACTGACACCATACCTAACATGTCTCAAATGATTAATTTTTTGAATAACTTGCAATTCATTTCTCAGCTAAACTGTTGCGGAGGTATTTGCTATACCAGTGAGTAGCAGAGGAAAGAAAATAAAGGCAATGTGTGATGTTGAATTACAGATTACTTCCATCAGTCAGGGCTTTACTTTATTGATGTTGAGTATTTTATAACAATTCTTGTAGCAAAGTTAGTATGAAATTTTTAATAATGTATCTCAAAAATGCGAAGTGTCTATTGAATGATGAAATGAAAGATTTTCTTTACACCAGGCACACCTGACAAAATATTAATGCATTCAGACACTTCACAGTAATTAACTAGTTTTAATTATAGAGAACTGGAATGAAGTAAGAAATTGTTGTGACCGTTGCTCCGCATATTGTGCTGTGTACCAGGCGTACTTGATCAAATTTGAAGAATGTGGTGATACAAATTGACACTGCAGAAATGACTGATGTTTAACAATACTGTTCCACTGATAAACCTGAAATGACAAAGAGCTGTTGGAAATTATACTGTATGATGATTTTCTGAAAAATTCTTTACAGTGTAAAGAAAATTGTATGTAAAGTAACAATATTATGAAAAGGAAAGAAAGTGAGCTTTCGGCCACCAAGGCCTTCAATGGACACCTTATATACACACATACATACACACACACACACACACACACACACACACACACACACACACAGTCTCTGGCTACTGGGCTACTGAAAGGGCCACACACAGTTGAAAAATTTTTTATCTAGAGGCTGAATCACACTAATTAGATGTGGATGGAATCCAAATTATATTGACCGTCTTTTCGTTAACCTCCTGAGGACAGAGGTGTTTCTATGTCCAACTAAGAGTACAATAAAAGCAATGTATTATTCTCTGCAAGTGGTAACAAGACATTTCAGGTACAACATTGTAGGTAAACAGTCATTATTTTAAAATTTTTGTCCTAATTTTCCTTGATATTTCTGACAACAGATATGATGTTGCATGAGTAGTAATCCACTGATACTTATCACTGGTATAAACAGTTATAATAAAACAAGAGGCTTCGTTTTCACGTCAGCTGTGAATTTTTCTATAGTATTATATATTAATAACGTCTTCTGTACCCATTTACTTGGAGTAATTTCAGTAATCTGTTTAACCATCCTGGAAATCAGTAATGTTCCTCTCACTTGTCTTTCAGAGTGCCCAGTCTCATAGATCCTCCTTGATAACAGTGCACTGCCTCTCATGAGCAGTTCTAAACCTTTTGAAAAGTTTTTGTTTTATGGTTTTGTGACTTTTATGTTGATGCATATTTTGTACATCATGTAAATCTTTTCTCCCTTTATATAATTCATGTTCAGGATTGTACAAAAAAAAAAAAAAAAAAAAAAAAAAAAAAAAAAAAAAATTGCCACGCTCACCACTTAAATTTGACTGATTTGTCCTCCTTCTGTTCGACTAAAAAAAAATGTTCTATCATTTCTTTGTCACTGAAAGCTGTTGCTGCTGCACATTTTCTTTGGGCTTGGAAGGTAGTCTATTTGTGTTCTGGAGTTTAATTAGCACAACGATCATCTTTCAAGCCACACTTAATGAAATTGTACAAGTTATATCGTGTTCCTTCAAATACTTATCATTTCCCAATTCTAATGAAATGTTGAAATCATTCGAATTAATGTCAAACAAATTAATTAATACATAACACATATTATGTAGATCTTCAGGAGAAGTAGGTGATTTCGATTGCACATCACATCACATCACATTCTTCATATTTCATATTTGCAAGGTTGAAAATGTTAATTGGATTCCAGATTACTGTAAAATCCTGGAAGCTGCACAAATACAGATGTTACTCGCAACCACTGCTAATTATTATGAACATTAACTGAGTTACAAATTTGAGTGAATAGTAACTTGAACAATGTGTCACAGAAATTACTAACGGAAACTGAAATTCGCTTTACAAATTATGACAGTGTTATTTTTATTGATGTGCCATCAACCAGAGATATGTGCTTGCCACGTTGTGCATTGAGTGTCTGCTACTGCTATGGCAGTGAGCTGGTGAGCCACAGATTTGGCAGTGTTCAGCTCTTTTTTTTTTAATACTTGCATTGTTTATCAGCTACAATTGAGGTCACTAGAGGAAAAATATATTAAGAAGGAAAAAAAAAAAAAAGACAGAACACCTAAAGCCCACCGACATTCAAATCATCATTTCTCAGTTGCAAAGAGGAGGGATTTGATCGCAGAGCGTACTTTACCCATTGAACTGGTGAAAAAGTTATGTACGTTTTTATCTGGCAGTTGATGATGGTACCGCCAGGACAGGTTCAAGAACGTTTTTCTCATACAAGCAATATTTCATTTATTTCCCATTCCTCCATTTTTCTAAATGAGCAACATATTTAGTGCCTCCCTCCTTCACTCCCTCACACACTAGTTGATATTCCTGGGGCTCATGCTAAGACCTTCAAAATAAATTTAAATCTAATGAGCTTGGAAATGGATTCTTTATTATGATACATCCTGTGTACAAATTTTGCACTATGTGCACCTCTCACATCCCTCTCCGTTTGGCACCCCAAGTGACTGATTGCTTGGGTCTTAAACTGATCATGGCCATGGAAAAGATAAGACTTCATTACTAGTCCAAAACTGCACATGTAGTTGCAGGTAGAAGTGTTATGAAGAAAAGTATAAGGCATTATCAAGGAAGATCACACATTACATGGATTCAGCCCTTTCCATACTGAGGTTGTATATATCGTGAGTGCTGTAACCCTTTAGTGAAGGTGCATCAGATAGTTTGAAATGTGCTCCTTGTAAACACAGGTGCAATGTGCTTCAGTGGGCAAGCCTGTAAAGATTTAACTTTCAACTGAAAGCTAAGTCTTAAATCTCTTCATTGTGCCTGTCTGCAACTCAGCATGTCACCTTTACTATAAGTAGTAATCTGTCCTTTTCCTTATATTGTTGATATTTCGACCTGGACTTTCCATTGCTCATTATGCAGCATAAAAGCAGGAATGGGTGAAAATGGAGAATGTGCCTATTTTTTGTGTGTGCATATTGATGGAAATTTTAATTGCAAAAACAGTGCTGGGGCATCTTTAACATTAAGTTTTTCTTTTTGTGTGATTGCTAGTTTCAAAACTTACAGGGCTATTCATAAGTGCCTCTGGGGTCTCAGAAACCTACCATGCACAAACTGCAAGGTGTGCAGAAAATTGGCATATATCAGTGGATTGAGCATGCCTTGCAAGTTTTGATTTGTAATACACACTGTGGCGTTGTTGCATTTGTCACTAATAGGGGTCAAGTATGTTATAACATGGCATATAATGCAGCAATGCATGCATTGTGTGACCTCAAATTCACTAAATGTGAGTCAGCAGTGATGCTTCAGAGAGGATTTTGTACGGAATCTCGGGTAAAAGCTCCAAGAGACTAAACAATCCATGGGTAGTGGAACACATTCCATGAGATTTGATGTTTATCTGGTGGGTGGGGGAACAGGCTGGCTGAGATAGTTAGAAGAGAATGGTGAAGTGTGTGTGAGAATGATTCACTAGGTACCTGAAGAAATCACTGAAATCACTGTGCAAACAGAAAACTAGTAATCTGTGTGGCCCATTCTATGCAAATTCTGCATGTAAAACCATACTGAACGCATTTGTTACTTGTGTTGACTATTCAGGACAGTGAACTTTGTTCTGACTTTTTCAGTGACTTGCACCAAGTAATGGAGGGAGACAGACAGTTCAATTTGTAACTGCTAGTTGCAATAAGTTGGAGGTCTGCTGTAGTTAAAGTGCAAGGTCCCTGCTTCTTCCATTAATGAATCATCATAGTTAAGAAACTTTGTGTAGAATAATAACAAAAGAGGAAGGATAAATTGCTGCTCACCACATAGAGGTGGTGTTAAGACCTGGACAGACAATGAAAAAGAATACTAGAAATTTCTTCTTGTTCCATTGTGGACTTTCCATATTTAGAAATTTGTCTTGGTGTAAATATGCTAATTATATTTCAGTGATTCAGCATAGAAGATGAAATGTGGCACCTCTAATCAGTGGAGAATACCTGTGATGTCAATATCAAAATAAATTGTAGAATTCAGTCTTAGTCACATTTTAATTCAGTAGATAACTTAAAATGAGACCAAGACTGGGAGTTCTACAGTTTATTTAGTCCAGGAGGAGGAGCCATTTCAATTATTGAAGTTTTTGTGACTAACAGAAATAATTGTAATGCTACTATTTCAACTCTGTAGTGTGTGTAGAATTATGGTACTTTATAAGGTTTTAGGAGATAAGCCAAATTTCTTGTTTTTACTACTTGTTCTCCAATTTGTATTAAAGGTATAAAGATGTTAACCATGCATTAATTATAACACTTGTTACCAGTGGCATGGCCATAATTATTTATTTGTTTGTATTTTTCAGGCTGAGACAGAACGCAGACGTTTAGCTGCTCTGAAGATTAAAGAACCAGAGACACACTTGCAAGTGCCTTTGGAGGAAAACATAAATAGAGTGGTTGTTGAAGGAGATGAGGCACGGAACATTGATGAAGCCATTGCTGTTCTCAGGTAAATCTCTCTCTCTCTCTCTCTCTCTCTCTCTCTCTCTCTCTCTCTCTCTCTCTCTCTCTCTCTCTCTCTCTCTCATATATATATAATAGAAAGAAACTTCCACATGGGAAAAAATATATTAAAAACAAAGATTCCAAGACTTACCAAGTGGGAAAGCGCCGGTAGACAGGCACAATAAAATTGTGTGTGTTTGTGTGTTATTTTATTGTGCCTGTCTACCGGCGCTTTCCCGCTTGGTATAATGTGTGCATGCTTGTGTGCACACATGTGTGAATGTGTGGGATTCCATTTCCAAACTGAATCCTCAGCCTGGCTGGACACTAAAAAAATTACACCTTCTGTCAGTCACAATGCTGGTTGATGATTCTGTGATTTGCTAACTTCCATAGTTTCCTGTTCCATCTTAACTTATCTCCTCACCGTCATGCTCTCACCCACATAAAATGTGTTTTGCTCCATCATGCAACTTTATTATCTCTGTATCTTGTACTCTAGTATGGCTTATCAGCTGTCTCTATGATCCCTTTACATTCACTCGTTAAGTCAGTCAGGGTAAGTGTGGTTCTAATAATCCCTTACACTCTCCTTTTTCCTTAAGTTCATAATTTTTGATTAAACAGACTGAAATTTTCATTTTGTTCTCAGATTCATAATTCAGTTTTCTTTGTTTAAGTTTGTACTTAATCAAGCATTGTGATTTTTTTCCTTTGTTGCAGTGACAAAACTTCAGTAGTTGACAAACATCCAGAGAAACGATTAAAAGCTGCATACACAGAATTTGAAGAAGCTAACCTTCCCCGTATAAAAATGGAAAATCCTACACTTAGACTGTCACAGCTTAAACAGATATTGCGAAAGGAGTGGATGAAATCACCACAGAATCCCCTCAACCAGCGTCTGATGTCATAGTTAATGTATAATTATAGTTTTGTGGTTAACTGATGTGTGGACTTGTTTTCATTATTGTGTAAATGAGGCATTAAATCTCTGAGTGCAGTTTAATGTGTTATTTTCGATGTTGTGTAAAATAGCATGTAATTGCAGCTTCTCACCATTTTACTGTTTTTCATTAAGTTTCACTGTTTTGTTTTCTGCAGGTTTATAAGCAATCGGTGTGCTAAGTGTTATAAGCTTTCGTCCTCCTTAGTTTTAAGTGAACTGATCTTGTTCTTAAGTATTCACTATTGGACCTTTGAGGGAGACACTTGCAACAGTCAGTGATTTCATAGAAAGTTAGACTGTAGTCTGTGCAAGTCTGTACTACAAAATTAATGACAAAAGAAGGTAAGTCTTATTGAATAAAAGATGACATTCTTTAAAATAGTTTACTTAACTTTCAAGAATATACACACATACAACCATAACACACTCCATCGCTGTCGGGAAATTGACAAATTCTATAAATCATTCACTCTGAAAAAGGCACGAAAAGAGTCGACATTCCTATTTCAATGCCTACAAAACACTTTCTATCTTAACTTTGCATGTTCCTGTCCCTTATCTCTTTCATCAATGTTCATTCAAGTCCATTAATTTTCACTCAAGTGATTGTCCCCACCACTGACCTCAGCATTCTCTGTTACTGACATTGTTGGCATTTTATGACAGTGCCCTATCTGTTGGAAAAGCCATGATACTACAGAAAGCTGGCATCTGCTGCTAGGTAGCTGGCTGGTAAGGAAATCGATCACACTATCTTTAGAGTATGTAGGGAGTGGGCAGCATAATATGTATATCACATGAAATGTCTGACCATTTCCATCTGGTTGGTTCCTATTTTCAATTGCCTTATATGGAGAAAATTTTCTGATTCTGGACAATGTATTCCCCTAAACAAATGTATACTGAGTTTGGAGGATCATCCAGAAGAGGGTATGGGGCATTCACACTTGTGTGCAGTTGATGCATCACATAATATGCTTTGTCAAACAATGAGAAGTCTAGGTTGAAATATCAACAGTTGTGAAAAGGACAGATTGATACGTGCCATAAAGATGGCATGGAAATTGTAAACAGGCACAATGAAAAGGCTGTTACACACTGAGCTTCTGATCAAAGCCTTCTTCAAAAAAGAAAAGAAAAGAAAAAACTACATATATGTATTTGCAGAAGCAGTCACACCTCATACACACTTGAACACTATCTCTGGCCGCTCTGATCAGACTGCAGCTATTTGGAGTGGGGCAGGGAAAGGGAGGATAGCAGAGAAAAAATTTGGGGGGAGGGGGGGGGGGAGGGGAGAACACTATCTGGTGGAGCATACAGGGAGTAGAAGGTGTCAGGAAAAGGCTGCCAGGTGCAGTGTTGGGAGGCTGTGAAGGAGGAATGGAGAATGCAAAAGGGGAGGAACAGAGAGGGGAAAAGACTTCTGTCCATGGGCAGTGTGTGGTGCACAGTGGGGGTAAGGAGACATGAATTGGGGGGGGAGGTGATTGGACAGGGAGATGGAAACTTTTGAGTGAAGCGTGTGGGGACCATAGGTTTCATGTCGCCTCATCGTGTGCCACACTCTGCAAATGCACCCATCTGAGTTTTCCATTTTGTCCCCCCCCCCCCCCTTTTCCGCCACCCCACCCCCTTCCAGCCACCCTACAATATGCCTGGCAGCATTGTCCGGCGACCTTCTACTCCCCGAACGCTTACCAGACAGCGTTCTTCTCCACCCCACGTGTATCCTGTTTCCCTCCCCCTTCCCTTCTTCACTCTGGATTGCTGCTTTTGTGCAGCACAACAGTTGCAGTTGGCTAGAGATAACGGTCGTGTGTGTGTGTGTGTGTGTGTGTGTGTGTGTGTGTGTGTGTGTGTGTGTGTGTGAGAGAGAGAGAGGGGGGGGGGGGTGCCTGCTTTGGCGAATATTATATATTTTCTGAAGAAGGCTTTGGCCAAAAGCTTGATGTGTAAAAGTCTTTTTGTTGTGCCTGTCTGCAACTCAGTATGTCATCTTTATGGCGAGTAGCAAATCATATGCTGTATGGCAGGCATGTATCTGAATGTTTTTGCTAAGAGCCTACAGGCACATGTAATTGGTAGAAACATTCTCTGATCAAAGTAGTATTTGCTCTGTCCCAGTGGAAATGTTTTCAGTTGGCCTCTTTCTAAGGTAAGAGATTGCAAAAGACTGAGATGAAGAGTAAATATAGTTGTTGTTAAACAAAACAGTTCAACAGAACATGGGGATGGAAAAACACTCACTGACATTGCTCCACAAAAACATAAGAAGCTTTATACAAAGTTTAAATTCCTATCATTACAGGAAAATTATCAGACGAATGGTTAGATGTTTTATGTTTATCAGAATGTGCTCTTGAAATTGTCACTCAGCATAATGCAAAGGTAGGGGTAGTGTCTGTATAGATCATAACTTAGCAATACCAGTGGGAAATATTTTCAACCACATCAAGCAGTTAATCAGAGGTGGTAAACTGATTTACCTGGATAATTGTACAGATTTAAATATGAATTCTTTATTATAGTTTTTTTTATTTTCTCTTACATTAAATAAAGGTAGAACAGCATTTTTAACACAAAGTGCCCCATAGTCCAGCAATGACTTTGTGATCTTGCATTGCATCCTGAGAAAAGAGCTTCCAGAACAAGATAACAGAAGTGAACATGTAGAATGGTGATTGGTACTGATATTAACTGTTAGCAGTATTTGAACATTGAGTCAGTTTCCAGAATTGGGTGGTCACATCACTGTAGTACTTCACAGAACTGCTAAATAAAATAGCCCCTTTTATAACCTATTAGAACCTTAAGTACAACTTGTCCCTTGTCTGTTAACATGTTCTTGCATGCAGTTGGCAATTAGTAAATAGCATTGCAGAGGTTGACTTGTGTCTTTCTAAAGACTATCTCACAATCTATTTGATAGTGAGTGCTTATGCAAATCATACCAATGAGGAAGGTAAAAAAAAAAGTTAAAGTTAACACCTAAGTCACAGTAAATTAAGGAGGTGAATTAGAAGGTCTCTGATCTATGACGTGTGGCATTTTGAATACTTGGCATTCTTCCTATGGTGCTGAATGAGCTAGCTTAGAAATTGACAGTGTAATTCAGTGTCATGAGCACAGCAAATCAGAATCCTCTAATCCCTTCTTGATAAATGATAACAGACAACTGAAAGTGGATGAAAGATTAGATTAGATTAATACTTGTTCCATAGATCATGAATACGACACTTCGTAATGATGTGGAACGTGTCAGGTTAATGAAAGATGTCTGTACAAGATATTACTTTACACAAAATATTGCATGACACTAATGCTTAAGTTAGTTTTTTCCCTCCCTTAATTTATATCTAAAAATTCAGCCAATGAGTAGAAGGAGTTGTCATCTAGAAATTCTTTTAATTTATTTTTAAATGTTGGTTGACTATCTGTCAGGCTTTTGATGCTGTTTGGTAGGTGACCAAAGACTTTTGTGGCAGCATAATTTACCCCCTTCTGTGCCAAAGTCAGATTTAACCCTGCATAGTGAAGATCATCCTTTCTCCTGGTGTTATAGCTATGCACACTGCTATTACTTTTAAACTGGGCTGGATTATTAACAACAAATTTCATAAGTGAATATATATATATATATATATATATTAAAAACAAAGATTCCAAGACTTACCAAGCGGGAAAGCGCCGGCAGACAGGCACATGAACAAAACACACAAACACACACACAGAATTAGAGCTTTCGCAACTGGCAGTTGCTTCGTCAGGAAGGAAGGAAGGAGAGGGAAAAATGAAAGGATGTGGGTTTTAAGGGAGAGGGTAAGGAGTCATTCCAATCCCGGGAGCGGAAAGACTTCCCTTAGGGGGGGGGGGAAAAAAAAAGACAGGTGTACACTCGCGCGCGCACACACACACACACACACACACACACACACACACACACACACACACACACACACACATCCATCCGCACATACACAGACACAAGCTGCTTGTGTCTGTGTATGTGCGGATGGATAAGTGTGCGTGTGTGTGCGCGCGCGCGCGCGCGAGTGTACACCTGTCCCTTTTTTTTTTTTTTTTTTTTTTTTTTTTTTTTCCCCCCCCCCCCCTAAGGGAAGTCTTTCCGCTCCCGGGATTGGAATGACTCCTTACCCTCTCCCTTAAAACCCACATCCTTTCATTTTTCCCTCTCCTTCCTTCCTTCCTTCCTGATGAAGCAACTGCCAGTTGCGAAAGCTCTAATTCTGTGTGTGTGTGTTTGTGTGTTTTGTTCATGTGCCTGTCTGCCGGCGCTTTCCCGCTTGGTAAGTCTTGGAATCTTTGTTTTTAATGTATTTTTCCCATGTGGAAGTTTCTTTCTGTTATATATATATATATATATATATATATATATATATATATATATATATATATATATATATATATTACTGTGAGGTTACTGTGAGGATCCCTAGATCCTTAAATAGATGTCTGCAAGATGACCGTGGGTGGGCTCCAGCAATTATTCTGATTACACGTTTTTGAGCAATGAATACTTTTCTACTCAACGATGAATTACCCCAGAATATGATACCATACGAAAGCAGTGAATGAAAGTAGGCATAAATTTACTGAGATTCTTACCACCAAAATTTGCAATAACACAAATAGCATACATAGCCGAACTCAGACGTTTCAGCAGACCATCAATGTGTTGCTTCCAGTTTAACCTCTCATCAATGGACACACCTAACAATTTTGAAAATTCTACCTTAGCTACAGACATGTTCAAAGTCTATATTTATTACTGGAGTTGTGCCATTTACTGTACGGAACTGTATATACTGTGTTTTATCAAAATTTAAAGAGAGTCCGTTTGCTGAGAACCACTTAATAATTTTGTGAAAAACATCATTTACAATTACATCACTTAGTTCTTGGTTTTTGGATGTTATTACTATACTTGTATCATCAGTAAAAAGAACTAACTTTGCATCTTCATCAATATGGAATGGTAAGTCATTAATGTATATCAAGAACAGTAAAGGACCTAAGACGGAACCCTGTGGGACTCCGTGCTTGATAGCCCCCCAGTTTGAGGAATCAGCTGTTGTATTAACATTACATGAACCACTTATTTCAACTTTCTGCATTCTTCCAGTTAAGCATGAATTAACCATTTGTGCACTGCCGCCCTCAAACCATAATGATTTAGCTTATCTAAAAGAATTCCATGATTTACACAGTCAAAGGCCTTTGAGAGATCACAAAAAAATACCAATTGGTGATGTCCGGTTATTCAGAGCATTTAATATTTGATCAGTGAAAGCGTATATAGCATTTTCTGTTGAAAAGCCTTCCTGAAAACCAAACTGACATTTTGTTAGTATTTTATTTTTACAAATATGGGAGGCTACTCTTGAATACATTACTTTTTCAAAAATTTTTAATAGAGCTGTCAGAAGAGAGATTGGGCGATAGTTGTTGACATCCGACGTATCCCCCTTTTTATGCAATGGTTTTACAATGGCATATTTCAGTCTATCAGGGAAAACACCCTGCTCCAAAGAGCTATTACATACGTGGCTGAGAATCCTACTTATCTGTGGGGAACAAGCTTTAAGTATCTTGCTGGAAATGCCATCAATTCTGTAAGAGCTTTTACTTTTCAGTGAGTTTATTATTTTACTGATTTCAGAGGGAGAGGTTCGTGGAAATACAGTTGTTTCAAACTGCACAGGTATGGCCTCTTCTATTAGAAGCCTTGCCTCTTCTAGTGAAGATCTAGATCCTATTTTCTCCACAACATTTAAAAAATGATTATTGAAAATATTTCCAATTTCAGATTGTTTGTTAGTACACTTGTCATTCAGTTTTATGGCACTAAAGTCTTCCTGTGCTACTGGTTGCCCTGTTTCCCTTTCAATGATATTTATGGCTGTGCTTTGACCTGGCAACAATGAAATCTCCCATGTTGGAGCAGGAAGGAGCTGTAAATATGGTACATGCTATAGCTTCATTTGTGGATGTTACACAATATGGCATGTGAAATGCCTTCAGTCAAAATAAATATTGCTGCTATTATTTAGTAAGAAATAGTGAAATGGTTGAAATAGACGAAGGAGTAGCTATTTTGAAAAGGATGTTATGGAACCGTACCAACTATCTGAACAGGACACTTGAATGAATGAACAAATCTTATGTCAGTTGTGTAGCTAGCAAACATCGTAAGTCAGTTCCAGTTGTAATTGGAAAACCTGAGATATGAGCTTGCTACTACCAAGTATTTAAATATGTAATGAGATTCCTTTCAGCTTAATATAAGACTTTTACCAATCATATGCCAAATTCATCTTATACAAAAGCAGTAATACACAAAAATTGTAACTTAGCTGCCAGATTAATAGGTGCAATGAGTTATGATACAGTGCACAAGCAGAGGTCACAACTACTTCCAATTACGTTAATAACTGACACAACACATTTTTACACTGAATTTTAAACTTTTGATGTATTTTTACTTGTTACTATTAGCATTCCAGCACCAAACAAAACAAGATTGCGTGGCGTTTATTACAAGGTTCTTAGAAATATTAAAAGTATCATATTCTGATGTCGTACAACTCTTTATTGTTATAACCATTATGAGCGGAGAAAATGCTGTTCACTAATGTCTAACAATACAAGTCAGCAAGACTACGTGGGATACAAAAGAACAAAGCTTTAGTCAATGATCTGTTTCCTTACCCTGTGCATTGGCTTATTGTGACAATATTCTACAAAATTTACATTATTATTCCAATTTCATTCATTTCTTTCCTAATTAACAAACTTGAAGCTTCTTTCACTCCCTTCATGGACCCTATTACTTCTTCATTTTCACCTTTGACAGCATTTGAGAATATATTTAATTCATGTGTATCCATTGTTTGATTCTCTCCTTGCATGTTGAACCTACTTTTCATTTCATTTTGCTGTACCTCTGCAACTCGTCATTGTAATCACAAAATTACATAACTACACTTCGTGTTCTAATAATACCGCAATAAAATTGGTCTGCCTAATTCAACATTTGCGAACCAGTGGATTCAGTTACTGAGAACCACTGTAACTTGCATCACATCAGTCCAATGCTTCTAATTGGATACAACTGTGTACCAACTCACAACAGCTAATAACTCACAGGTAACCAACATGGCCTGTGGTTGTCTCTCTCTCTCTCTCTCTCTCTCTCTCTCTCTCTCTCTCTCTCTGTTTCAAATAAAATTGAATGAAGTACTGAGTCATATCAACAATGCAGTCAATCAGTTTCATAAATTTGTATTATCTGATACAAATATCTGAAAATAAATGATGGATCCCTTCTAAGCAATTGTAACTGATTGAGATATCACAGTGGCATATGGGATTTAATTTTTTATATAAAATGATTACACATTATACAAACTTTCAAACCTATGGCTACAATGTTCATGAGTGATTGCTAGAGAAGATATGTGGAGGAGGAGCAGCAGGGTGGTGGTGGTGGTGGTGGTGGTGGTGGTGGTGGTGGTGGTGGTGGTGGTGGGATGGTTGGGGCAACTGGAAGCTGAGAAAATAGGTATCTCTCACACTCACACAGTGAGAGTGAGAGGGAGGAGGGGGGGGGGGGGAGGGGGAGAGAGAGAGAGAGAGAGAGAGAGAGAGAGAGAGAGAGAGAGAGAGAGAGAGATAATTCAGCAGAAAGACTGCTAAGCAGTTCTCATTCTTTTCTTCTGTTCCATGATTAGTGATATGTTTTCAGTTACACCTTGAATCACATCTCTGGTTCACATACATTAATGATACCAGTGACATCTGGGACTGTGGCAAGCATAGCCTTTGTCGTTTCATCTTAAACCTCTAACACCGGTTCTGCAATCCACTTCATCTGTTTGCATTCCGCTCAATGAGGTACATTTGTGGATATTTGTCACTTCTCTGATTGCTTAATGAGAACCTCTTTCCATATGAAACAGGTAAGCACCAATAATAACTTAATTTTTACAGCTGTTAACGTTAGACACAAAAAGGTGCCTCCCCTGCAGTCTTAGCTCTTATGGACACCGCATCTGCCGTGGGAAACTTGAAGTAGCCTAACATCATGATAATCTTCAGAAAGCCTTTAGAGATGTAAAATATTCAAAAACAGATTTCTGTATCATTTATTCCTAGACCAAAAGACTTGTTACCATTGTGAATTGGTCACAGACTGACACTCCCCTAAAGAGATCAATTACATCCTTTGCCATGGCTTCTGTCCTGAAAAGATACCATATCCCAAAGTGGTGTCCCATCTGGCTATATTTTAAATATTGTTTCTTCATTTTTAATTAATATTGTAAACAACCAGCTGAAAAATGCTCCTGTGAGAGCACGGAAATGGTGAATGTGCTCCTCTTTAAAAGACGTTGACAGAAAAGTGGGGAACTAGCTGCCTCAATCCTCATTCTGCCTTCCTCACCAAAAATTTTGGCATGTGAACATATTTGTGCCCTTTTAACATAGAATATTCTAAATCCTTTTCCCACTCTCTCTTGGTAGTGAAGCCTCCATACTCAGCCATCTCACTATCACTGTCTACATATGTCTGTGTCCCGCTATCACTGTCTTCATCCCTCTCTCTCACTATTCCTCACCAATGTCTTCGTCTCTGCTACTGTCAATGTCTCTCTGTCCCACTGCTATTGTCTTTCTCATTCTTTCTCTCTTCTGTGCCATTGTCTCATCCTTTTGCACTCACAGCCTGCTACCTTTCTCTTCAACCACCATTGTCTCCTCTTCACATACGTCCTTGAGGATGGTTTGCTCTGGTTTTTGACCCTCTAGATTAGGAAACTGTGGGTATAGGAGATGGAGGAAGTGGGCACATTCTTTCACCGCTCTGAGGTAGTTCAGAACACCCAAGTCTCTTTTTATTTCCACAGTCTCCTTTCTATTTTGCTCCAACTGCTACTATCTTCATTCATCTCTCTTTTTCTTTTATTGCCACAATCTCCCACTGACCATTGCTCTCTCTTCCATCTTTGGCTCTCTCTGATTATTGTCTTCATCCATCTCTCTTTCATTTCCATTCTCTCTCTCTCTTCCATCCTCACTGGTTCCCTGCTACTCTCTTTCAGCAGAAAAAAAGCATGAACATGTTTGCACCCTAAAATTTTTGTTAGGGAGGCAAAATGAGGATTGAGGCAGTTTGTTCCCCATTTTTCTGTAAGTGTCTTTTAAAGACGCATATTCACGTCTTCTGTGCTGACAGGGGCATATTTCAGCTAGTTTCCTCCCCCCCCCCCCCCCCCCTTTTACAGCAGGATGTGCTGCTTATATAAAATGAATTCTGGCAGTTCGTGTTTCAACACATCATATACTTTGCCACATATAACAACAAGCATAAAGTGTGCATGATACGAAGTTAACACAGTATCGCATGTCATCCTACATAGGTTCCCAACATTTTTAGATTTTTAGGCTACACATGCGTTTACCAAAACATTTTTTTGCAAATACAAAAAATTTCATGTGGCAAAATAATTTTTTTCACAGTGCCACCAGGTGGCACCATCGAATAATTTTCAGGTCGAGACGGCCTCTACAGGTGTGAAGTGCCCAATATACAGAGACAGTGCATCATAACATTTTATTGGTGAAAAAATGGTGGTTAAAAGCCTCGGAATCCTTGCCATTTGTTCACTACATTAATTAAATCTACATTTATTCCTCAAACTGGATTTTACTTGCATAAGTAGGGTAACTTTGAACCTCTTTATCTCAGCAATGGATAATGATATCAGAAAAGTTGTGAAGTTCTCAGAAAATATAATCTTTAGAACAGTTTTGATGATCTACCGTGAAAGAATTTGTAGAAGTGACCATCGCCACAACTGGTACTTTTCATATCCAAAAATCGTGTTTTTTTGGGGTTTTTCTCAGGAACTACCTGTTAACATATGGTGCTTTTATAAGCTGCCTAAGATCCACCCTAGACCACAACAAATGCAAAAAAACCAAACAATTTGCTGAGGCTGGAGGAAGTGTGTAATGTTTAAATTTTGAGCTGTCTTCTAGGACAACTACAGTAAACTTGTTATTCCAATAGGTGTACAAATGGTCAGCAGACAAAGGGCTATTCAAAACACTTGACCCCTTATTCCTGTGATCAAGATAAATTAAGATATGACCCCCCCCCTGTAAAATGGCATTTTTGTGCACAGCTTTTTGGAACATTGGTATCGAGCACTGTCGTGCATGGTCCAATATAATATCAGTTGATTCACAAATGTTGGTCTTTGTGATTAATTGTTTATAAAGGCTGGAAGAGTGGGCAGGGACTAAAAGATTTAGTTTTTAGTATGATTCTACTCTGGCCAAGTGAAACTACTACTTCTTCTTCCACGAGAGGATAGTTATTTTCTCTTTCTAGTAATCTAAACTCTAATTGAAAGGTTTTAATCCTTTCTCATCGATTACTTGCTCCGTACATAATTGCCATGACAAAGGTGACCGTGAAGATCCAGAGTACTTAAAAAATGATGTATCAGAAACTGGGATGCACAGTAATTGCTGCAGGCACAACTTGACTGTAAATAACAAAGTAAAGAAAAGAGCAAAGTAAACAAGTAATTGTATTTTACGACAGTGGTAATAATTATTATGCCAAAAGGGACATTTCCAGGAAGACTTTCGATAACATTTATCATCCCTGAGAATTTACAGTATTGAACAGCACTAATTATTTGATAATACTACAATGATAAAGCAGTGCTTTCATGTGAGTTTTGGGACAGAAAAATTATGAATTGTTTCATTAAATAATTATTTCGTGTTGGCCACATTCTGACGTAACAAACTGCTGTAGCCACTAAATCATTTAAATTATGTCCCACATCTGACAGTATTGTAGATCTCAGTATAGTGTTTCCTATACAGGAAAAAGCAAAGGTAATTCTAATATTTGTTTACTTCCAGAAGGGGAGTCCTCGCTAAAAAGTTGCTGCAGGGATGCAGTCGGGGTGTAGATGGCTGATGACCATATGAAGGGTGCCCTTGGTCTGTTTTTTGTTATCTCTTTTTGTTCCTGTTTTTTTCACAAAGTTCTCTTATTTAGATTGACAGATGACTAGAATTTGAGATATCCAGCAATACAATATTCTGTTTAAGAACTTCAGTGAAGGAGTGCAGAAGCAGAGTGCCAAGGCTGATGTCTTAAACACTAAAAACTTTGATCACCCCTTCCCTCATTCCTAATCAGGAATTTTCTCATTTAATTTATAAGTAGTTGGCTTCTCATACAAATCTGTCATGACTACACAAGTCATTTATAGATGCTTGGTCATTTAACAGCTTGTGCTTCATGAAGTTTCACCTTAGGGAAGCTGCACAGCATCAGCTGTGTAAATAAACATCATTCTACCAACAGTGTAGCCATTGTGTACACATTACATAAAATTTTAAAAACAATTGGACTTTCCATGTACCACAGGTCGCAGGCATATTTCATATTTACAAACGTAGCAATTTGTCCTTTCTTCAAAACCATTCTCAGGATATTGAACTAAATTCAACATTAGCATCTAATGGGGCTTCCCACATCCAAAACCATTTTCTTCTGGGTTGGGGTTTTTATTGATAGTTGCTGAGATTCTGTTCAAAAACATTGATTTTATAAGTTTAAATAACTGATGGTAGAGAAAATGTGTGGAAGTTGTCTACTTGCTTGATGTACATTCCTTGCTTCACTGGTGGGTTTGTCATTGTTGGTTTGTCACTATTGAAACTCTGGTTTAGGTGGAATGTTGACAGTTTGGTGTCAACCAAATCAGTTTTAAAGGTGCACAATCTTGTGGTTGGAAATGAAACTGTTATTAAATGGTTGGTATAGGCTGTAGACAACAACTCCAGTGAAGAGCAGAGGTGGTGAGTGTGTGTTTTGTTCACAGGGCTATATGGATCTTCTCCAAGAACATTGAAAATTATCCCCCCCCCCCCCTTCCCTTCCTTCCTTCCTTCCTTCCTTCCTTCCTTCCTCTCTCCCTCCCTCCCTCCCTCTCTCCCTCCCTCCCTGACCACTAATTGAAAGGGGTCAGTTGAAGCAAATACTAAACCAAAATAGCATATCTGCAGTTATTGCATGTTTTATGTTTGGGAAAATTCGAAGGCAGTAACATAATTATGAAAAAGAAAACAGTCTACCGGCCAGAGTGGCAGAGTGGTTCTAGGCCCTACAGTACAGTCACAGGTTCAAATCCTGCCTCGGGCATGGATGTGTGTGATGTCCTTAGGTTCGTTAGGTTTAAGTAGTTCTAAGTTCTAGGGAACTGATGACCTCAGATGTTAAGTCCCATAGTTCTCAGAGCCATTTGAAAACAGTCTGTACAGCAGACTGCACTTTGTAGCTACGTGTTTGGAACTACTCGTTCATGCTGCTCATTCATAAACACACTAATTAACATGAACATACAAACTGTTATTAAATCGAGGGTTAGCACATTCAACATCTACTTAGTTGTGCCAACTTCTTCAGCGGTGTGCCAAAGAGGAAGACTAGCATGAGTTTACAACAGTTAAAATTGCAAAAGTGTGGAGCACCAAAAAAAGTCTGTTTTCTGCCTGTTTTCCTTCAAGCAATCCCTTCAGTTAGTGTTAGATTGTTTAATTTCTCATATACCTTGAAGTTTCACCTTTTTTTACTGGCTGGATAATATTTCCAACTGGTGATCAATTACGTACCCCAGGAAAATCAGAAGACCACAGTCGAGGTGGCGTAAGACACTCTCCGATAGTTGTAGTGCATTGGGTGCAGCAGCTTCACGTGACAACTCAGTCAACTGTGTAGTGTGATTTTTGTCAATGTTTCCACAGTACAACCTCATTGTTGCCACAGCTATATAGATGACTGTTGTTCTCACCTGCAGCCATTAGTGCTTCGCAGCTGAAAGCTGGCAATAGGACTACTAGCTATTAGGGATCTTTTTACGCCAAATCAAGTACAGTAATAAAACTTTTTGGTTCTTCTCATGCCTTCAAGATCCCCACAAAGAATAAGTAATTGCATTTTCTGTTGCTGGCAGATTTTAGAAATGATACTGAGGGTTGTGTTGCTCTCTTCTGTTTCCAATATCTATGAAAATACACATAGCAGGAACAATTGCCCTCTTTTTCAATGTTCTCTCTTTTTTTTCACCGAATGATCTTGGAAATTTAATGTTTGGGGGAACTGATAGTGCCTAGAAGATACAGTTGCTTTTACCAATTTTTCACCTAACTTTTAAGATATTCTAGCTCACTCAAATGTTTACTCTTTAGTGCTTTATCCTGAAAGCAATAGACTGCCACACAAGTCAAATTGTGCCATTTCTTGAGTGTCGGTGACTACTGTAGCAGCTCACAATCAGCCTGCAATGTGGTCAACAGCTGTAGAGATTCTGTGATATATTTTGTTTATCATTTCGTTACACTGGAGCAAGGTTCTACATCTATACTCTGCAAACCATTGTTAAGTGAATGGCAAAGAATATCTCCCACTGTACCACTTTGAGGGTTTCTTCAAATTTGATTTGTGTGGAGTGTGGGAATCTTGTTTTTGCAGTCCGTACGTTAGTGATACATAGGTAACTGTTTCTAGATTCCTCACTCTTGACACTTATTTCAGTTAGGCTTTCACAGTATAGTTGGACCATCTTCAGGAATCTACCAAATCAGTTTCTTTTTTTTTTTTTTTTTTTTTTTTCTTTTTTTTTTTTTTTTTTTTTGCAACTCTGACACTCTTGGGTCAAACCAACCTTTGACTATATGATGCCCTTCTTTGTATATGTTCAGCATCTGCTGCTAGTCTGCAGCAGATGGATCAAACACACCTGAGGAATATTCCAGGAGTTGTCACCCAGTGTTTTGTAATAAATCTCCTTTGTAGACTAACTGCATTTTCCCAGTAACCTACCAATAACTCAAAGTCTGGTACCTTGACTGAGCCTATGTGCTGATTCCATTTCTTATCCCTACAAATCGTTATACCCTGGTATTTGTCTGAGCTTACTGATTTTAATTGCAACTAATTAATATTGTAATCACAGGATACTACATTATTTCATCTTGTGAAACAGTTTTACAAAGTCATTAATACACAACATGAGTAGCAAGGATACAAACACACTTTCCTGGGATATTCCTGGATTTATTACCTGTATCGATGAATTTCCATCAGAGATGATAAAAGACTGTGTCCTCCCTAGAAACAGTCGGAAATTTCATTTGATATGGTTGTCTTTCATTAATAAGCATTGGTGTGGCAGTGACACAAATGCTTTGTGGAAGTCAAGAAATATGGCAGCTGCTTGATCTGTGGCTTTCAGGTTGTCGTGAGAAAAGTGCAAGTTGAGTTTCACACACCCGAGTTGCCAGAATCCACACTAGTGGGTATGGAAGTGGTTAGTCTGATCGAGACACTTCATTGTGTTTGAGTTCAGAGTGTGTAATGTGTTTTTTTTTTTCTTTTTTTTTCAGTTTTAGCAAAACTTTTTTGTTCTACAGATCTTCAGAGTATTGAGGTTAAAAGTGGGCTAACCGAACTGAAAATCATGTATTGAATTTGACTGTAGCACTGCTGGTGCACTGTCACTAGCCCCTTCTTTATTCTAAACCTGACAGGGAGTTTTCATTGTACCGTATATATATATATAAAACAGAAAGAAACTTCCACATGGGAAAAATATATTAAAAACAAAGATTCCAAGACTTACCAAGCGGGAAAGCGCCGGCAGACAGGCACATGAACAAAACACACAAACACACACACAGAATTACAAGCTTTCGCAACTGGCAGTTGCTTCGTCAGGAAAGAGGGAAGGAGAGGGAAAAATGAAAGGATGTGGGTTTTAAGGGAGAGGGTAAGGAGTCATTCCAATCCCGGGAGCGGAAAGACTTCCCTTAGGGGAAAAAAAAGGACAGGTGTACACACACACACACACACACACACACACACACACACACACACACACACACACACATATATCCATCCGCACATACACAGACACAAGCAGACGTATTTAAAGGCAAAGAGTAAGGGCAGAGATGTCAGTCGAGGCGGAAGTACAGAGGCAAAGAAGTTGTTGAAAGACAGGTGAGGTATGAGCGGCGGCAACTTGAAATTAGCGGAGGTTGAGGCCTGGCGGATATCGAGAAGAGAGGATATACTGAAGGGCGAGTTCCCATCTCCGGAGTTTGGATAGGTTGGTGTTGGTGGGAAGTATCCAAATAACTCGGATGGTGTAACACTGTGCCAAGATGTGCTGGCCGTGCATCAAGGCATGTTTAGCCACAGGGTGATCCTCATTACCAACAAACACTGTCTGCCTGTGTCCATTCATGCGAATGGACAGTTTGTTGCTGGTCACTCCCACATAGAAAGCATCACAGTGCAGGCAGGTCAGTTGGTAAATCACGTGGGTGCTTTCACATGTGGCTCTCCCTTTGATCGTGTACACCTTCCGGGTTACAGGACTGGAGTAGGTGGTGGTGGGAGGGTGCATAGGACAGGTTTTACACCGGGGGCGGTTGCAAGGGTAGGAGCCAGAGGGTAGGGGAGGTGGTTTGGGGATTTCATAGGGATGAACCAAGAGGTTACGAAGGTTAGGTGGACGGCGGAAAGGGGAGGATTTCATGAAGGATGGATCTCATTTCGGGGCAGGATTTTAGGAAGTCGTATCCCTGCTGGAGAGCCACATTCAAGGTTTGATCCAGTCCCGGGAAGTATTCTGTCACAAGTGGGGCACTTTTGGGGTTCTTCTGTGAGAGGTTCTGGGTTTGAGGGGATGAGGAAGTGGCTCTGGTTATCTGCTTCTGTACCAGGTTGGGAGGGTAGTTGCGGGATGCGAAAGCTGTTTTCAGGTTGTTGGTGTAATGGTCGAGGGATTCAGGACTGGAGCAGATTCGTTTGCCACGAAGGCCTAGGCTGTAGGGAAGGGACCGTCTGATATGGAATGGGTGGCAGCTGTCATAATGGAGGTACTGTTGCTTGTTGGTGGGTTTGATGTGGACGGATGTGTGCAGCTGGCCATTGGACAGATGGAGGTCAACGTCTAGGAAAGTGGCATGGGATTTGGAGTAGGACCAGGTGAATCTGATGGAACCAAAGGAGTTGAGGTTGGGGAGGAAATTCTGGAGTTCTTCTTCACTGCGAGTCCAGATCATGAAGATGTCATCAATAAATCTGTACCAAACTTTGGGTTGGCAGGCTTGGGTAACCAAGAAGGCTTCCTCTAAGCGACCCATAAATAGGTTGGCATACGAGGGGGCCATCCTGGTACCCATGGCTGTTCCTTTTAATTGTTGGTATGTCTGGCCTTCAAAAGTGAAGAAGTTGTGGGTCAGGATGATGCTGACTAAGGTGACGAGGAAAGAGGTTTTAGGTAGGGTGGCAGGTGATCGGCGTGAAAGGAAGTGCTCCATTGCAGCGAGGCCCTGGACATGCGGGATATTTGTGTATAGGGAAGTGGCATCAATGGTTACAAGGATGGTTTCCGGGGGTAACAGACTGGGTACGGATTCCAGGCGTTTGAGAAAGTGGTTGGTGTCTTTGATGAAGGATGGGAGACTGCATGTAATGGGTTGAAGGTGTTGATCTACGTAGGCAGAGATACGTTCTGTGGCGGCTTGGTAACCAGCTACAATGGGGCGGCCAGGATGTTTGGGTTTGTGAATTTTTAGGAAGTAGGTAGAAGGTAGGAGTGCGAGGTGTCGGTGGGGTGAGGAGTTTGATGGAGTCAGGTGAAAGGTTTTGTAGGGGGCCTAAGGTTCTGAGGATTCCTTGAAGCTCCGCCTGGACATCAGGAATGGGATTACCTCGGCAAACTTTGTATGTAGAGTTGTCTGAAAGCTGACGCAGTCCCTCAGCCACATACTCCCGACGATCAAGTACCATGGTCGTGGAACCCTTGTCAGCCGGAAGAAAACCTTCCAGGAATTTCTCACTTCCAGCCTTGCCTCTCAGTCTTTCTTGAAAAACCTTAATCCTACTCCCAACATCACCACAGCCGAATCCCAGGCTATCCGTGATCTGAAAGCTGACCGATCCATCATCATTCTTCCGGAAACAAAATTTGGACGTAACTGTCCTACAATCAAGTCAAACCTGTTAAAAGTATCGCTTGATATGATTAATCAGTTTGAACTGAGTCTTTTATTGTTGTGACAAAAAAGTGTACTATGTAACAACCTCCTCTTCATACTTACACCTTGCTGTAAACAGTGCACATTCAAATCACTGACTAGACATCCTAATTTAAGTTTTCCATCGTTTTCCTAAATCACCTCAGGAAAATGTTCTCAATTAGGCCACTGCTGGAAATCCCCATTCCCTTCAAATTCCAATATTTGTAAAATTAATGTCCAATTGTAGTAATTCTGATGCTGAAAGGAGGGGAGGATTTTAGGGAAGAGGGTGAAGGAAAATATGTGTAACAACAGGACAAAATCCACAATGGATAAAAAGATTTTATTCCTTCTCTGTAATGTACAAAAGGATTAGTTTTGAATTAACAACGGTACTTATATTCACTTTTATTTTGTATCTATCTTTGGCTTTAACACACAATTAAAAAATACAATCATTAGTAGTTTTTCTTTCACCTACAGAAATTACTTATGGCAAACATTATTATTACAGATAAAGGAGTGTCTGAAACCTTGACTACTGTAGTGTACTGAGCACTGAGAGGGCAACTCTGTAAGCCTATTACTTCATGGATCTCAATTACTCTTCTGTTTTGTAGTTCTAAATTACTAATACCAAATTTTTTGCGATACTTGCTCATGTTCCTGTGATTTGTAGCACCATATGAAACAACAGGAGAGTATTTGTTTTCACTGAAATAATACAACAGTACAGTTTCCTAAATGCTTCACTGACAACTGAATTGTGAGAAATATGATGCTGTACTGCATGTTTTCTTTAGTGATGTGGCAAAGATTTATAGAAATTTAATGTTTAAGTTCTAGCACTGTTCTAAACAGAATAAACATCTGATTTGTAATTTTGAAGATGGATTTCAAGCCACAATACAACTGACGTAGTAGAGAACTAACTTATCATTGAAAAATCATCTTGTTGAATTTCTACATATGTATAGTTTTTGTGTTACATAATAAGGAAACCATTGAGGGTTATTCTCGGGCCATTAGTAAGCAGAACATGATATTTACTAAAAATTCATTTAAGTGCACAAGAAAAAAAATTACAAATCTCTAAGAAAGTTTTAAAAGTTCGATATGTATTTCTGTAAAAGAGTTATGGAGAAATTTTAAGCCAGATCTTATGACTTAGTATAATGCAATCATTGATTATAAAAAAACAGATGTAGGTGAAAGCAGACTTTGACAACCATGCACTTCTATCCATTAAGAACCCAGTAATGAACCACAAAATTAAATAAATAAAACTTACTTCCAGTCTGAAAAAAGAAAATAAGAAGCAAACTAATGAATATTAGCACAGTGTGAGCTAATAGCACACGCCAAGATGTAAATCATAAAGCTTTTGAATTTAGCTATAGAATGAAGCAGTGCAATATGGCTTTCTGCCACAAAAGGGGAAACTACAACACAGTATTGACAATGAGGTTGGATGGAAGGTAAGATTTAAACCATTATATCCAAACTGTATACATTTCTATACAAGGGAGTACACTGCTTTGACTGCTGTAATACTATTTCTCATTATTGGTATTTGTGGAGTAATGAGTCATCTTGCCTCTGATTCCTGGAAACATGGCCAGTGACTGCTGTATTTGAAGACTGAGTCAGTAGGAAAAAAAGCATGCATGGCTAAAGGAGAAAATTATTAGATCTCATTATTTATAAATTTTACACTACCCAGTGCCCTCTTTTCAAACTTATTTAACATGTTGACTGCCATAGGGCTGGCAGTAACCACAGCAGAGCTGTATATTTGATGCCATGGCATGGTATGGTGGTGAAACATCCATCACTATGTGTGCGGTAGTCAAAGTGTTAAATGAACAACATAATTAGAGGCAATTCGAGAGAGTAACAACTGTTGTTAACTCATGTAGCTGCTTAAAACAAGCATCCATTGTGGTGGTTGCTTGAATGTTAATAGATACTATGATCCGCTTCATAGGCATGACTATGACTGGAAATGCCACAAGGCAAGCACTATAACAAGCGATTTGAAATCACAAACATCAGTAGCATGGTTCAATTTTTTTTTTTTTTTTTAAATTGCAAGTCAAGGGACATATGGGCATTCTAAAACAATATGAGAGGAACACTACGTAATATGGAACTGGGAAGAAGGACACCACATGCATAGAAGGGAAAAAATGACAGTATAATACAGCCAAGTGATAAATGGAAATAAAGTACTGAGATTACTGTACAAAAAGAACCCTCAGATCTACCGGAACAATTCCTGTGGGGACATGATAAGTAATAGAATGTAAATTTGCAGCAGAATAAAGTGCAGTAAATGTCCTACTTATTATTGAAATACAACTTAATTTTTTGAATACACTGAAAATTTTTAAAGAATAAGGCAGATTAACAATGAATGCTACACATTTATTTACTTGTTTGAAGATGGGATTCAAACATCTCATTCAGTCTTGTATGTCACATATTTACCATAACTAACAGATATATGCAAGAGAAAAAATCTTGATTGGAAGACAAATTCAGTAAAAATACATCACCATTCACGGTATAAATGGTGTTAAACTTGTCTACTTGTGGGTGAACATATCTGCTTATATGAAACAACATATCGAGTTTAAATAAAAGCCATACTGAGATCTGGCGACATTGTCCACAAGGTGAGATCTCTCTACTGCTGGCATTTCCATGCAGTTCACAGAAGAAAGTGCTAAGCCACAAGAGTATATTTTGAGTTGTCGTATGCTATAGGGTTGGTTGAATTCAAATACAAAACCAGAACTACAATAAAACAATTTATGTAAAAAGATAGTGGTTTTTCATGTTACTTGTGGAACTGTTACCAGCATGTGATGTGTGCGAATATATAGCAGATAACATAATTAGAATAATCTTTATTAAATCCAGGGTTAGCACTTTCTTCGATCGACCCCTTCATTTGTATCTAGTACTAAGCATTTCAGATAACAACCTATTATAACTGACAGCTATGTTGAAATGTCAGACTAAATACTGTTCAAGCTCTCCTATATCTATACATAAATACAACCTTATACTATTCCTACTTTCCCCATTTTCAGAAAGCTTAGTTTGATCACAGCTAACAGATGATTACAACATAACAGAGATATAACTCGACAAGAGAATGTCATTAGAGTTATAAATGTGAAATATCATTTCCATAATACATTTCTCTCATGATCCCAAATATGGGGTCCTTTTCAATGAATGAAAGTCTTATTTTTTTTCTTTCCTTTTATCCTCCTGATGAATCAATCAATCAATGTTCAGCATTTCATTTACAGTATTCTTGTAACAATGATATAAGACTACAATGCTCCATTATTAAATATTCGAGGTACATTTCACGCAAGATGAAAGAAAATTTTAACCTAAAGTTGCTTCAAAGAAGAAAGAAACTCTACACAGATTTTAATTAAGAGTGGTTTTTTAAAAATTATATTATGCTTATAGCATACCAACTGTTTATGAAAAATATGGTGACAGCACCAGTTTAATATATTTTGGCACTCTTCTCCAATGTGTGCAAACTACACAAATTAAAATATTTGTAAATCAAATAATGAAATTAATAACTGATCATATTTTTGACATGCAACATACAGAATTCAGAGGGAGAACAATTATTCCAGTGAAAACAGTTAGGGCACGAGTGCCACCTGAGCACCATAAAAGACCATGCTTATTTTTTAGCATTTAGTAATGCTTTCGCCATGAGGCAAGCTCCATCTCCGAGAGATAAAGTATGTCTCTCTCTCTCTCTCTCTCTCTCTCTCTCTCTCACACACACACACACACACACACAACGAGCTTTGCCTTCTTGCACACTGGGCAATTTACTGAGATGCATTCCATTCAAAACAAATAGCAATGAGAAAGTCCCCTCTAACAGTAAAAAAGGACTTGATTACTATCATACCACAAAATGTCACAGTGCACTTGTTCGCCCACTGCTTGAATACTGCTCACCGATGTGGGATCTGTACCAGATAGGGTTGATCGAAGAGATAGAGAAGATCCAAAGGAGAGCAGCACGCTTTGTTACGGGATCATTTAGTAATCGCGGAAGCGTTACGGAGATGATTGATAGACTCCAGTGGAAGACTCTGCAAGAGAAACGCTCAGTAGCTTGGTACGAGCTTTTGTTTAAATTTCGAGAACATACGTTCACCGAGAAGTCGAGCAGAGAGCGGAGAGACCATGAGGATAAAATCAGAGATATTAGAGCCCACACAGAGGCATACCAACAATCTTTCTTTCCACAAACAATACAGACTGAAATAGAAGGGAGAACTGATAAGAGGTACTCAAGGTACCCTCTGCCACACACCGTCAGGTGGCTTGTGGAGTGTAGGTATAGATGTAGATGTAACAGATTAACGGTCTGCAAATGTAACATCTTATGTTGGATAAAGAGGTTCACTTTGACAAGCAATGTCGTTTTCACAAATCACATCCCTACTTGAAAATTTTTGTTAATTTCCATGACTAGGACAGTTAATTGTGGACAAGTTCTACAGCAGTCCAATGTTCTTTCACTATCCCCATTCCATTTCACTTTTTTTCTGGCTTCCTTGCAGTGTTCTGATTCCTATAACATATCTTTCTGTTTTCATGCATTACCTATTTCTGATCTTCAGTGTACATGCTGAGCTATTCTAAAGAAAAAACTTTCTTAATAGTTTTGCTGCTATTGCAGATGAGCAATTTAGTACATCTTTCTTTATATCCTGCCACTGTCTTCCACATATAGTCTTGATGTAAATACAGCCAAGAAATAACTGTAGTTGAGTGATCAAGCTCAGAAGAAATGGCAGACTTTTACCTGTACAGTTCACTTACTTTCTTATATTAGAAGGGCCTGTTTTGCAGTTCCCACAAATGTCCTACAGCTAGTCAGAATATCTTTAACAAACTGTTATTATGATGACATGGCACATGAGGTAATTTGACCAGATAAAACTACAACAATCACATCTGTTGGAGATAATGCTTCAGACTTCCCAATTGGGGGGAAGTTTTGCCTCTCTGAATGCAACAGGACTGAATCGAATTAGGAGAAAAAGGAGGTGACGGAGAATGCTGTGCTTTGCAAACATATAATCGATGGCAACAGCGAACTGACAGAATGACTCCAAATTGTGTGTGAAAGTTAAAGTCCACAAGTTACTGTGTTTCATCTTAATCATGGTCTACATCACCTAACCCCTTTTTATAAATATGTAACTTTCATATGTCCAAAAGACAAAGTGATGCAAGATTTTACTGATAATTAATCTAATACACTTATAAATATGTATGTGAAACGGGTTTGTTTTCTTCAAAGCACCATAGAATGGAAGGCAAGTCTTTTCTGTTACACATGTCAAGCACTAGTATGCATGGTTCAACAACTAAATGCAGCACCTGACACTTTTTTCTAATTTATGACATCATAATACTGTGAGGGAAAAAACAGAAGATAAATCTGTTTTAAATACATATTTGTGCTAATGAAGTACTAGCAATAGCATTTAGGACTTGTTAGATATCACAAATACAAAGATATAGTAAATGTAATTCATAATAATACTAAGTTTAAAAATATATAATACATGATTCTAAACATGTCCAAAAATTATAATCATCAGTAACATCAATGAAGTCAGTCTCTCATACATTTGTCATTAACAATACTCATTCCATAGTCTTTCATGAATTCAAACAACAAATTTCATAGGTGTGAAACCAAACATTTCACAAATATGCAAGTAATATATCTAGAGATTCTTTTATATAAAAATATGTCTTGTTCATATTTTGGCTGCTACAGAGAATACTGCTTTTAGTTTAATATTATTTAACTTACACATTAATAAAACAAAAAGATTACACACAGAAAAGCTGGTGGGAAAATGACAAGTGAGTGTAAATAGCAGCAATAATAAATATGTGCTGTAAGTAAAATGACAAAGTAAAAACGAAGCACACCAATGCTGTGTCTTTCACAGAGCTTTGATTTTGAGGTATATATCTATGGCTATAACTGTGTTCACAAAAAATCTGTTACTACTGCAGCTGTTGATAGTCTATGAGTATTGAGAATCACTAATTCTTTACATAAACTACTGTACTAACCTATCACATACTATCAACAGTCTTACTGGGTTGTACGAGTTGCATGTGCCTGATTAAATATAATACACATTTATCTAACACACTGATGTGTGAGTGTAGATCATCATGACATCAGTCTATTAGAGAGAGTGTACAAATATTAACTAATTTGTCGCTACAAAAGACAGAGCTGAAGTGAAGCATACAATCTACCAAAAATATAGCATCTTTCTCATCATTAAATATGTGCTTTATGAGTATGCACACAGTTACAAAGGGCAAATAATGGTTGTAGCTGCAAACACCACAGATAAAATATAGAAAGAAGAACAGCCTTGTCCTGATACGTCAAGTTTATGTCAACTGAATTTTGAATGTTGTAACTGCCTTTTTTCTGTATCTGGCAATTTGTTTTGCATTTAGTAGGGCACAAGGTGAAAGTGGTGTTGCATTAGCACACCAATGAATCTCAAAGTAATTGCGTTAGGAATGTAAATGCAAAACAATGTGTTACAAAATTCATAATAAAAGACAGCTACAACGTTAAAAATTCAGCTAGCGTAATTATTATGAGGATACAAGGGTACTATGCCAATTGAAGATGAGGTGAAGGCCTGAAATATGTCTTGGCATGAATAAGGTAGTACAGAAAGCACATTCTAACTTAACAGTCACAACACTCCATCTCGTTTTTGTTACCCTGTGTGATAGCAGTGCCCCAGGTGTCCAGCAAACAATATTTCTGTATACAATATCAGATAAATGCAAATACTAATATTTATATTTATTTGTAACATAGTTTTTTCAATAGGGAGCATATGGAGTGCCATAAAAATTGATAATAACCAAAAAATGACCCCCCTTTTTGTCACACTTTAGTTTTCTAAGGATGTGGTATGTATGAAATGGTGCATTACACAGGACATGTTATTTACGAGTCTTTTGTAATGTACAGAAATTTATTGAATACTGTTGTTTTCCTTTAATAACGAAGAATTGGCAGTAAACACCTGAAGATCTGATCCGTTGCAGAACGTATATCTGTCCAACAAAGCAGAGTTTCTTTGCCTACACTTTCAGCCAAGTCAATGAATGTGGAATGTAGGAAGCCTATATGGAATGTAATACCTGCATTATTTATAACACCAAATAAGGCACCTTGCCTGTAGCTTAACATGTTCGCTGCGGCTGACACTTATAAGCTTTTCCACGATCAACACTCCAGTGTGGTTGACACTTATAAGCGTTTCTGCGATCAATACGTCAGTGCAGGTAATGCTTATAAGCGGAGCATTTGCTAGCTGAGTACTCAGTTTGGTTTGTTTGGCTTGCACTTGTGTTAGTACAAGCAACCAACAAAATATCACATAATGTTTTTCTGTCTGCAGTTGTGTGTTTTTGTCTTTAGTCGTCTGTGTTGTGCATTGTTTGCAATGGCGGCAAATCAACCGACACCAGGGCCTTCTAACTGACCATGAGTTACTGAGCGTGTTAGAAGATAGTGATGTTGAGTTCAGAGGGGACGGACCAGAGGCGGGTGGTTGGAATTCGGAGACTGCAGAAACATACCATAGTGATGACAGTGTGGAAGCAGAACTGTCGAATATGATTCGCAACAGTTCGGAATCGGATGATACAGATGACAATGATGGAGAAATCGCTGACGATAAAGAACCTGCGCTCGCCGAAGTAAGCCAACGAGGTGCGACTTGGCATGAAGAACCACATGGGATGCAGTATCATCCATTTAAAAAAGAAGAATGTTTGCAGATAAATCCTGCTGGCAATACGCCAATGGGTTTCTTTACGCATGCAATATATTTGCGAGCGAAAATGTGAAAGAGGGCTATACAATTAGTAATTGGAAACCGGTAAGTACAGGAAAAATACTAGTCTTCCTGGGTATTTCATTACATATGGGTAATGCCAATTATGCCCTATTACAGACTACTGGAAGGAAGACCCGCCGTTTTAATATAGAGGAATAGTGATGAGTACGGGCAGAGACAGATATTTGCTCATCTTACACTCACTGTATTTTGCGAACTATCCAGTCAGGAGAACTGAAACCAGATGACTGACTATATAAGGTACGCCCTATATTGAATTATTTTAACAACAGAATGTGTCAGGTGTATTATCCAGGTAAGAATCTACCTGTAGATGAATCAATGATTCTTTAGGGGACGATTGTCATTTAGACAATATATAAAGAACGAAAGGAATAAATATGGCATCAAATTCTACAGGCTACACAATCCAGACAGTCTCGTAAATAAATGTGCTGTGTACACGAGGATGTGTGGTGGTATGAGGGGGAAAGGGCATGCTGAAACGATAGTATTACATTTGTTGGAAGAGAAGCTGATGCTGGCCATCATGTTTTCAGAGACAATTTTTACAACAGCTTTGCTTTAGCTAAAACCCTGTTGAATGTTAAAACACATTGTATCGGGACACTAAGGGTAAATAGAAGAAATACCCCTAAAGACGTGGTATGCACAAAACTGGGGAAAGGAGACACATTGCACAATATTCGGATGGCATAATGATTGGCAAATGGAAGGATAGACGAGAGGTCTCCTATATTTCGAGAGAATATCCTACTACAATGAGACATGCGCCAAATGCATGCCAGGAAATAGTCTCAAAAGCACTGCCAAGTATCAAATATAATAGCTGTATGTTGGGACCGATAGGCAGGACCAGGTATTGTCGTATTATTTACGTGAAAGAAAGACTGTCCGCTGGCCAAAGAAACTATTCTTCCATGTAGTTGATATGCTAATGTTCAATTCACATTACCTATATAATAAATACTCAGGGCATAAAATGACGTATGGTTATAGAATACAAATAATAAAGGGAGTATTTCCACAAATGGATGTTACAAAAGGTGTGCGTAACAAATATTGTAAAGACACACACACACTGCGCAAAAGTGGGATGCAACTGAAGGGAAGAACCAAGTTATGAGGAAGCAATGTACAATGTGTGTGGAATGGGGCAAGTGTACGGACATGCCCTACATGTGCGTAACGTGTCCAAACAAACCTGGATCCTGTTTGAACTGTTGCACAATTGCACTCCATAATGTAATGGGATGTCATATCTTCAGAGGAAGATCTTTTATGTTTGATTTGTGAAGTGTTTGCATTTGTTTTATTTGATAGCCAAGTAAAATGATGTTAGATTGATTGCTCAGAACATGAGGCTTCTGTACAGTATGTGGACTTATTTGTGGTTTGCTATAAAAACATCACCTCCACACCTTGCAAACTCATTTGTTATATGGGATTGGGTTTCCATAGCACCACACTGCAGATGAGTCCTGTCTCTTTTTCTCCGTTTCATAAATCTTGTGGTGTTTTCTGACTAATTCTTTATCAATGGAGCAGATTTATTGGTTGTTTGAATTGCATTTTCTTTTCAGTTTGGAATAAAATCAATAAATGAGAGGCACTGTTGGAATTGCTTGCAATAGATGGATACGACACTTATAAGTGTCAGACAGCATGCAGCATTTCACACATGATCGGCATGCTCCTAAAGCGTACTTGTATTTCTGTATCTAGCACCACCTCTTGTGGAGACATTATATTTGCTGTCAACATTACGTACATGCACAACATGAACTTACAGGTTTTGCAGGGGTATGATTTCAACTCTCAGCTCACGTCCAATTACAAGCGTCCGCCTACAGCATTAGCGGCCCGCACTCGTGACCGCAGCGAACATGTTAAGGGAAAACAGTACAGATGTGATAATACATTGTCAAATGCAATAAAACTGTTTCCCAACACAGAAGAAACAGATTTCACAATTGTTGCTTTACCTGAGCCACAAAAGGCAAGAATCTTCAACACATTCACTTTTGAGGCAAAAGTAATTAGATTTACAAAAATATTTGTGCATTAGGAAATCAAGTGAAGTGTAAGAATGGGTGAATCACTCAATTACATAAAAAATATAAGTATCATGGAAAGTGCCAATGATAATGACAACAGACAACAACAGAAATATATACTTCTCATGGATGGAGTGTGTGTTTATATTCATTTGCTTTCAGCAGAGTAACCTGCAAATATAGCATATTAGAAAGTATTTCTTCATGAGTAAGCTGTAGCTTATGTCACTGAATCAGTGTGATTTGGCTGCTTTTACACTTACTTCATGACAATTCATGTCTCTTGGTAATATAGTAATGCATGGAATGAAGGAAAAAACCAATTTTGTTAATTAAGTATAAGGTAAGTTATTCTCAGGATGGATGCGACTATCTGCTTTCTCATCACTTTGAGTGCTAGTGTTACTCCAGCTGTCAAACAGGTAACAACTTTCACACCAGAGAGTCGTGACTGTAAGTATTACTCTGTGATATAAAGTGGAAACAAAGTAAGTAAAACACTTAAGGTCTAATTTCCAAAACCTACTAAGATCTTTCTTAACAGAAACCACTGTTTTGATACTTAATTAAGTTATAACATAAACAACATTGAGGACGGCAAATAAACACACACACACACACACACACACACACACACACACACACACACACACACACACACACACACAGCTTCTGTAAATACAACAGCCTTACTAATACTGCTTTTGAACAAAATAAAACTAAAATGTTACTTCAATATGTGACTGATGCGAGAAACACTTTCTAATCTCTGAATTCAAGCACTAACATGTAACATTCATTAATAAGGAATGTATGAACAGTTGTAATATATATGAGCAATGCTTCTGCATTCATAATCCCAGAAATTTCAAAATTAATTATGTGTTCCACCAATCAATGAAGCATCGAATCATGTGGATAAGCTTTTCAGGAGTTTCCAACATAGCAAAGTGGCCAGCATTTGGTATTACTTCAAGGAAAGAACGTGGAATGGTCTGGAAAAAAAAAAGGAATATATATACATATGTTACTACTTTCAAAAAATAATGTGAACTTAAATTAATCCTCTTGGTTATAAGGTAATATAAACTGAAGTGAAATGATGATGATTTTGTGTGTGTGTGTGGGGGGGGGGAGGGGATGAAGAAACACATAGTCACTTATATATAGAAATCATATTTTTTTAGATCTGCTCTGGTTTAGATACACTCAAATTACTTACGCACCTTTCGCATGTACAGCTCCTTTGGTGAATTGTTACATTACTAGTTTCTAAAAGCGAGTCATTAACATACTTACCCTTTCCATCTCACACTCGTGGACAAGAGGAACAAGAGGATCTTGCATGCCATGAACTAAGAGAGTGGGAATAGTGATACGCCTATGAAATGCTGCATCTCCTTCAGGCCAGTCCTGTCCTTGTGCCAAGTAGTCCAATACATACTGTGGTACACCACTGCCAGCAACATCACATGACACCATATGCTTCCCATATGTAGAATACAATACATTCCTGTGAGTGTGAGACAAAAAATTCCTGCAGGTATTGATACAAAATGATAAAGGAATATATATATATATATATATATATATATATATATATATATATATATATAACAGTCACATCAGTCAAATTTGACCTGGTCAAAAAATTCATTATGGCTACATTATTAGAATTTCTGCAGAGAGAGAGAGAGAGAGAGAGAGAGAGAGAGAGAGAGAGAGTGTGTGTGTGTGTGTGTGTGTGTGTGTGTGTGTGTGTGTGTGTGTGTGTGTGTACAAACTTGGATGATGTGTGTCAATGAATTCTGTTTGTAAAATTACATATATTTCATGTAATAAATCACAGCACAAGGTCTTGGATGGACATGAAACAGAAACAAGGAAAACAAATATATCAAAACAAGTTTTAAACCAGTGATGTTTAACATCCCTTCATGTTTTATGTTTTCAGATGTTTAAATAAGTCGACACAGTACTTGTTAAACACTGAAACTTTGTGCTGGACTGAAACTCATACTCAAATCCCTGCCTTTCACATTCAACTAATATTCACAAGATAGTGGTTAAGTATATCTTTCTGAAGTGTTCTAACTCACAGAGGTGTCAAGTCGAGCAACATAGCAAAGGAACCCTGGTGGAGTTTGGAAGCCATGTAGGGAAACAGGAGGCAAATGATGATGATCTGGGTGCTCAGCACAGTTGTTGATTGCAATTTTTTGCAATATATTTACACAATCAACTCAGTCAACATCTTCGGGTGCTATTTTGCCTGGACTCCAACCACACTTCATGCAGTGAGTATTCATATTAACAGGGTTCACAGCACCTGAAGATGACTGTGTTGATTGTCTAAATATCATATAGAAACATGGAATTAACAACTCATCTGAACACTCAATATCACACCACTGATCAATCATGCCAAGCAAACCTGAGAGATAATAGTAAGTGACAAGCTGAAATTTGGTGTTGATCTGTGAGATGTGCAGGGATAGTATAACTTGCAGTACACTGCCTGGGGAGGGCAAGTATCTGTGTTCGAGTTCCGGCCAGGCGTACAATTTTAACTCGAGACAAATTTTCTTCACAGCATGTACTCAAACTGTAAAATACAGCAACTCAGTGGCAGCTATGGTTGTCATCTGAAAATGAGATGCTGGGCAACAATTCCACCAATTATAAAAGACAGGGTGCACTAGCAAAGGAGCATCACTATTGCAAACTTTGTGTTGACTATTTTCATCTGCTGTGTGTAAGCATTCCAACAGAGCATGCCAGAACAAACTGAAAGCTACTGCCAGTTGAACACAAATAAATATAAATACCAGAGCACTGACTCTAATCAAAGAATGTATTTTTTGAAACTTGTTGGAAACAGAAGGATGTGTTAGGATGTTATGTGAATGCAGTGATATTTACATTACATGAAAGAATACATACGAATAGCAGGGAGGCAGATATTTGGGCCTCTTTGAACTTTAACAGTAATTCAGTGGCACTATAATTACAAGGATGTGCTGAAAAGTAATGCTTCTGAATTTTTTATATGATAACTCTGAAAGCTTTTTTGAATAAAACAAAGTCAAGATTCTCCAGTTTTTCCTGGCATATTTCTTGCTCGAACAGTCCACACGTGTACTGCTGGTCCATAATGTCCAACAGGCACAATATTTCGGATATCAGACATTAACATTCTTCATATCTACATATTTATTTCTCAACATAGTCACCCTGGCAAAATGACAGACCAGTTACTTGATACCACTCTGTAGAATGTTTGACTTTGCTGATGGAGCCTCAACCTCACCTCTGCTTGCACCACATCATCAATATTAAAGTTAAGTTCTCGAAGGCATTCTTTAAGTTCTGGAAACAGATTATTATGGGATTGGGCCACGATTTGGATGGTATGCAGGATGATTGATCCCAGTGAAACTAGGACGTCGGATTGTTGCAGATGTCGCAATGCCCGTGTGTAGTCGGGCATTGTTCTGCTAAAGGAGAACGTGCTCCATGTGCGCACAAACACTTCAAATTCGAACCTCTAATACACCATGCAGTTTCTCAAACATCGTCACCGGAGTAAGAAATCAATCAAGGACTTTCAACCCTTGTAAAGTTGCTCAAGCCAACTGCTAGTGGTGTGATTGTAAAGTGGAAATGCGTAGGAACAACCACAGCTAAACCGAGACCAGCAAGATTTTCTGTACTAATGGACATAGACTGTAAAGCATTGCAGAGGGTGGTTATAACAAAATCTCATGAAATCAGTGGAAGGAATAACTCTTAAGTTCCGAAGTGCTACCTGCAGTCCAGATTAGCACAATGACTGCACATAGGGAGTTAAAAAGAAATGGGTACAACAGTCAAGCAGTTCCTCATAAGCCACAAATTTCTGCAGTCTGTGCTAAGAAACACTTGATGTGGTGTACTGAGTGACACTGTTTGACTGTGGATGACTGGAAATGAGTGTTTTAGAGTGATGAGTCGTGCACACCCTGTAGCAATCTGATGGAAGGGTTTAGGTTTGGCAAATGCCTGGAGAACATTTTCTGACATTACGTGTAGTGTCAAGTCAAATACACAGAGGGTGGTGTTATTGTATGGTGGTGCTTTTTGTGGTTACATTTTGCTCCTCTTATTGCACTTAAGAAAATACTATATGAGGAAGGTACCAACACTTTTTACAGCGTTGTGTACTATGTACGGTAGAGGAACAATTCTGAGATGATGATTGATTCTGTCAGCATGACAATGAACCCTGACAAACCAGTATCTGTTAGGCAATGGTCTGCAGACAATAACACTTCTGAAATGGACTGGACTGCCCAGAGTCTCAACATGAACCCAACAGAACACATTTGGGATGAGTTAGAATGACAACTTCTCTTCCGACACAATCGTCCAACATCACTACCTTCTCTGGTTTCTGCCTTTGAGGAAGAATGGTGTGGCACATACCTCCTCCATACACTTGCTGGGAAGTGTTTCCAGCAGAGTTCCAGCTGTTGTACAGGCAAACGGTGGAAACATTCCACATTAATGTCCACAAACAGTTGTCCTGATTCTTTTGATCAGGGTTGCCGGGGCCAGAGACAGTGGTCGCGTGTGTGTGTGTGTGTGTGTGTGTGTGTGTGTGTGTGTGTGTGTGTGTGTGTGGGGGGGGGGGGGGGGGGAGGGAGGGGGGATGTCTATTTCAGAAGAAGCAGTCCTTCTGGCTGAAAGCTTACATGTTTAGTAGTCTTTCTATTGTATCTGGCGTATCTCCTCTATATGGTGAGTAGCAGTCTATCCTTTTTATAATATTGTCATTATTTCATCCTGCATTTTCCACTGTTTAATAAAGAACATTGAATAGTAATGAGCTCACCTTCTAGCACTTAAGGTTAATTTTTCTTTTCTTCTTCATAAAACTTACAATGAGACGCATAGACTTATTAGAAATACATCCAATGAATGTGAATATCTAGGTATCTGCTATGTCAAGTATAGATGTTCTATCTATAAGCGACATATGAAAATTTGTGCAGGATCGGGTCTCAAACACGGATTTCCCACTTATCACAAGTGGTCGTTTTGACTACTATGAGTTACCCATGCGTGCCTCCTGAACTGATCCGAACTTCCACATGTCTCACTGTTTACAATCCTATACCAGAGTCTCCTACATTCATCAGTTAGTGCTCACAACTTAAGTCTGCATTCCCACATCAGTGAGAGCGAGAGTGTGAGGAACTAAGACTCTGATATCACTGTCCTGTCTTTGCACGTAATATTTACTTGCATGCTTGAACGAACAGACTGAAGTAATAAATGAAAATTCATAGAAAGGCCAGGATTAGAACCCTGGTCTCTTACTCACTAGGCAGATGCACTAACCATTATGCCATCCTGGTACAGAGGCTTTGCACAAGTGCATGGTCTACCCTAGCATGTCTCCCCCCACAATCCAAATTCCCATTCACACCTCAGCTCACTTGGTATTCCCCCTAAACTGTACTGGAATACCATCACAGCATTAAACGAAACAGGGGAGTCTACCTGAAACCCAGGCATAGGTGCTTTAATCAAATGAAACAATATGGTGCCAGAGACCTTTTCAAGTCACAAACATCTATGATGTATATGTGCAGACTGAAGCGACGAATGAAAATTTGGCCATGGTACAAATTTTCATTTGTCACTTCAGTCTGCATACAAACATCACAGATGTCTGTTTGAACAGACATTAATGATCAAACTTCCTGGCAGATTTAAACTGTATGCCGAGTCTTGATCTGCTACACAGTTTTAATCTGCCAGGAAGTTTCGTATCAGCATGCACACTGCTGGAGAGTGAAAATTTCATTCTGGAGAGATTAACGATGATTCACAGCTGTCTGAAATTAATTTGAAATAAATTCGCTGAATGCGGATGTATTGGCATCAGCTGTGTTAGGTATAGGTGTACTGCCTATTAGTGATATGCGAAAATTTATGGCAGACTGGGATAGCCCCAGTGGGTAAGGTGACAGCTCACAATAAACAGGAAATCCAGGTTTGAGTTCTGGTCCGGCACAAATTTCCACATCACTAGAGGTGGCACATCTATACTGAATACAACTGGTGCCAAGATATTCGCATTTCTGAAATTTAATTTGTACTCGTTTTTTGACAATCAATCTTCATTAATGTCTGTCCCTACAGATATGCAAGTAAATATTACATGGCAACGTGAACACAAGACAATACTATCATGGCCCTCGATTATTTATAATCCCAATCTCACAGGTGAGAGAATACCAAGTAAATCTGTGTGATGAATGTAGGGGACTATGGTATAGGGATGTATACAGTGTGACATACGGAAGTATGTGTTAGTCCAGGAGGCGCGCACTGACAGTCCAAGTGGTTAAGGTGACCACCTGTGATATGCGGAAATCCAGGTTCGAGCTCTGTTCAACACGAATCTTCATGTCGCTATTAAGTAGCACATCTACACCAGACACAGGTAATGCGAAGAGATTTGCATCCAGTGAATTTATTTCAAATTATTTTCAGACAGCTGTCAATCATCATTAATGTCTGTTCATCCAGACATGCAAGTAAACATAGGTTAATGTTTGAAATTTAAACTTTGTGAGTGGGTTGCTGCCACAATGAATCCCTCAAAAATCATGTAACTGTTAAATGCAGAATGACATAGTAGTAAAAAGTAGAGTCCAGTACTGTATGATGTATCTGAAGGTAGCATATACAAATTAAAGATTGCCACGTCCAGCAGCACATAGGGAAGGCAATCTTTCTATTTAAGTGTCCAAATTTTCAGGAATTGGAGAATGAAACTGTCAGCGTCCAAGGTTACACATATCTCTGGCTGCATTGCAGATCAGTCTATAACTGTAACCAAGACACCACTTTCACATTCGTTAGTTTTGTCAGTTCACAGACAAATAATTGACTTCAATCGTACACCTTGGGCTGCAGTACAGATCTATCATTAAAACCAATATTTAACATTTAAATTCTTTGGCTATACCAACTGCGGTGCTGGGACATGTAGCTCACCAATATTACAGGCCAACGAGATGGGTTGACAAAGTGTGGTCCTACAGGAGCAATGACACTGCGTACCAGAAACAAACAGTTGTGAAGGACAACAATAAAACATCTGGTTGACATGGGAATCTCTGACAGCCACTGCTACAACCAGAGGTGCCTCACCAACAGACAGCGTCAACATCGCCATTAGGAGGTGTGGCTATCGCAACCCTACTTGCGTCCACCATGTCACTAGACTGCAAGTAGTCTGTGCCTGATCCATCTGCCAAGGCTGTACTTAAAATACCACCAAAACACAGCCAGGCAGTTGAAGCTGATGCAACATCCTGGACACCTCTGCCTTCAAAGCCCTCTATGATCTGCCAGCAGTCTAGAACAAGCAATGCTCAAAAAGTTTGGCTTGTACAGACTCAGGTGGCAGGACCTGCTATCCAATGGTATTACACTTTTCTTGTGATTGTGAATTCCTTACAGCTGTCAACCAGCGATCCATCTGGACATAGAATTTATAATGTCAGTTTCACAGTGATATTGCTTCACTATGAACCTTCAATTCCCTCTTGTAAGTGATTATCTAGTTATCAAACAGTTTGACATTCCCAACTGTTCCAGGTAGTTTTGTTGTGTTTCTTAGAATGATTTAGCTGTAGCCCTTGTGGTTTAATTACAAGTGTGTCTTTCATGGTATTGTTAATAAAGGGTTTATTGCTGTATGTCTGCCTGGGAGCTTGTTCTTGCTTAGTCAGTCCTTGTCACATCACTTTAGTCAATGGTAACAAGGTATTAAGTGCATTTCACCCAGAATTCTTCAAAATATCACCCAGACTAGACAGTGGTTGTAAGACAGTATTTCGCATATATTGTGTACTAACATTCAATTCTCATTTAAGTACATCTGCTGTCAACACGGATGTGACCATCCAAGAGCTACTCCTGCAAAATATGCAGCAAGTTAAAGAAGTCATGTTGGAAAAGATAGCCACAATCACCGCATTACCAGAGATTTTCAATACTGGCCATAAACACACTCCACGATCAAAGGCTTCCGAGTTGTGCTGCCATCATTTCCTGCATTTGACAAAACGGAATCGTCAGCCACCTATATCGCCTACCTGGAACAGCATTATATCACACATGGAACCTCAGGTGATACCTATCAATGAACTTTCTTATTAGCATAATTGGATGCTGATGTGTATTGCCTTTTTCAACAGTTGAATACTGAGACTGAACCACATGACTTGTCTTACGAACAGCTTAAAATAAACTAATGCAGTATATCAATTCTCAAATCCATGTGGTAGCTGCCCATCATTACAAAAAGTATGGGAATGCATTGTGCAGTTACAGTGTCTTTCTCAAAACCATCATTTCCAGTGCACCAATTCCAAGTGTAAGCAATTATATGCTCATTCTTTGGTGAGAGATATGGTATTGGTCCAAGCACCTGATGAGGGTCTCTGAAATGATCTGGAACTCAACAACCCCTCATTTTTGGCATGCCTTTCACTCATTCAAGAATTTCAACAGATGCCGAGTTCTTCAGTGACTGTTCACTATCCGATAACCGCACGTGTCCTGGGCCCAACCTCACCAGTCATGATTCGCATCCCTGCCAGGTACAGCATCCCACTCCTCTCTGACTTTAGGCAACCATGCTTCCCAAAGTTCCAATATGCTATTTGTGAAAAGGAAAGTGCACATTTTGTGGTAAATCAGGTCACAAGGAGAAAGTATGCAATGCTGCACATAAAATTAACATGGATGACACATGCCTTGGCAGCACAAACTCGGATTCAGAAGCTGATGAAGCGCACTCAGGTCCAGATGTGCTATATGTGCAAGTTGTGTTATCTAGTTTACTGTGCCTGGCTGCACTAACAACAGCATTATTATTATGAGACAGTTTTGTTCTGCAATCAAATATCTTGAATATTCTTGGACAGTTCAAGTACTGGTCACCACCACCATCTGGATTACTAAAATTTCAGATTTGGACCTTCTAAACACACTAGACTTCGAAGTGCACAATTTTGCATCTCCTGGTGGCACCTCTGTTAGCAGTGGCAGCACAGTAATTTTCCCATGTCAACAGGCTGTTGTTATCAAAACTGTTTTTGGTTCACAATACTGTGGCTCCTACAGGGTCATACTTCGGTCACACATTTCACTGGCCTGTTAAGCTGGTGGATTACATGTCCCACCACAGCATCCAATCGTACCTTCATTTTCAAGCCAAGATCTCACAAAGTCTTTATACAATTGGAGCATATAATTCAGCCAGGACTTCAAAACTTGTGACTAATGCATATCAAAATATTTAAGGCCATGGCATAAAACTTAATTTCGGGTCTCTGAAGTGTAGCAGCTGTGATAGCGTTTCATCAAAGTTCAGACCCAGAATTTCCACCTTTTCCTTAAAACTGAGACAGATATCCCACATCTTTTAAACACGTATCTGATGAAATGAAAATGATTAGAAGGAACACAAACAGTTTTATGGAAGAGAACTTAAACCTTGTGATTTTCATTTAGTCTCCCAGCCTCCTGATCAAGTGGTTATTGCAAGACTGGATGATGAAAAAAAGATGAAGTCATCAATGAATAAGCAGCATTGTACAGGGATCCTTACTGCGGATGTAATATTATTTATTGCAATGGCGTCTACTATTACACTTAAAATACTCCCTTGAAGGATACTGTTGCTCTACTTAAAATGTTTGGACAGGACATTCTAGACTCAGTATTTAAAATATCTTTCTAATAGAAAGGATTTATGGAAAAAGTGAGATATCCATGGTAACTCCATTGGTGGAGGTGCAGCAGTATATTATGCTTTCAGGCAGTATTGTTAGAATCATCCACATTGAAGAATACACCTATGAGGCATTGCCTGCTTAGAAATGCCTGTTGAACTGTCACTTTCAGATGTACTAGATTCCAGAGTGTGGAGTAATTCCACCTGATGTCACAAATCAAGCAACTAGGTAGTGACCGGTTTCCAGAGCCCACACTATACTATGGCTGACAACGAGCACCGAGGTCTTTCTTCAGCTAGTGAGATTGGTGCTGAGAACTACTGGGGCAAATAGCTAGTGAGATTGGTGCCATGAGAACTACTGGGGCATATATGGTCTTATTTGTTTTAAAATTGAGAGTAAAATGGCTACTGTCCAGGAGTTGGGAAATATGCTTCTCAGCCAAATTTCAAATGTAATGAAAAATGTAACATGACGGATAAGGATGGGAATATGATGGTTGAACCACGCAAAATTTTATCAAGAAGCAAGGAATATTTTGACAATCTACTGGCCTGTTCTGACCCGGAATTACAATTACAAATTCCAGCAATGGCCCTAATAATGCACAAATGCCAGAACTGACGTATGAAGAGGTGGTGGGAAATATAAAACATCTAAAAAATTGCAAGGCAAATGAAAGTGACAAACACAGCTGTGGTACTAAAATGTGAAGCACTGCACAGATGTTTGTTTTACCAGATACAGGTAATATGGGAAACTGAGACCATACCAACAGAATGAAAAGAATCATTAATAGTACTGCTACACAAAAAAGGAGACTTGGAAGACTTATCAAAATGGCTTTCATAGGAATAGATCTACAACTGCAATATAGTTGTAATCAGAAGAATAAATGAACAAGTATGGCAATGAAGAAAAAAACGCATTACTTGAATATTAATTTTATGAAAGCTTATGACTCCATTCAAGTCAAAGCCAGAGGAACGCAATGGCAGACTTGAGATGTCCAATTAAACCCATAGCTTTGTAAAATGAGTTAGGATGATGATAAGGGTTTTGATAAACAGAATAAAATCTGACCATTTTAAAAATAAAACTGGACTAGACAGGGAAATGACCTGCCCCTCTTCCCTTCCGCACAGCCTTGGAGAGTGTTGTGAGGAAACTACTAGCAAATGCAGATGATATAGTGCACAATGGCAAAACTGAAATAGTGATTTGATAGTCACTTGTGGAGCTCACAGAAGAAGCACCCAAACTTGACCTAAAAGTAAATGATCATAAAACAAAACACATGACAGTTCCAAGATGATGAGATGAACATGATCACCAGTCACATCTAATAATTAGCAAACACACATTTGAATGCACTGAACTGTTCAAATTTCTGAGTGCAATGATAGACAAATAAAACCAGAAACAAAAGAGCAGTGAAAATGACACAGCAAAATTAAAATAGGGCCTACTACTTCACACAAAAACTTCTAGGGCTTACACTATGGACAAGATAAACAAAGGTAGCCATGTAATACAATGATCAGACCAGTCCTAACCTATGCAGCAGAAACATGCAGTTTAACTAAAATGATGAAGTTTATAGGAAAATCTTTGGTCTAACAATAATAAGCATAGTAAATTCCATCCAGTGGATGGATCATCTGAAGAGAATAAAAGAGTACAAATGGTTTCAAGAATATTCATGGGGAAGTCACATGGTAAGAGACCAAGAGGGAGAACCAAGTTTACTTGGGTAAATGAAATTAAAGCAATAAGCAACAAGTTGGGCATAACTAATTGGGGGGAAGCAGCACAAGACAGAATCATTTGGAGGCACCTTGTGAGGTTGGCATGGGAACTAGGCGAAGAAGAAGAAGAAGAAGAAGAAGAAGAAGAAGCCAAATTCCACTATGAAGCTGAAAGAGGATTTCCTTTGGTTATTGATTAAGCTGTATTTAGTATATGATGTGTAATTAAGCAGAGTTACAAAGCACAGAAAATGCGGAACCTATTTCCCACAAGGAGAAGGGGAGAAGGTCGTATTCCTTAATATTACTTAAGCACAAATCACAAATGTCCCTCTCTTGTGTCACCAGATAGCGATGGTAAGCAGGGTCCTGGATGTAGTTGCAGAATTATTCTTATTAACTGTCCCAGAAATGTGACCCCCCAGGTATTATTAGGAGACACCCTGATACTGTACATCTGCTGTGATGTGATCCACTCAGTTCTGGACACTTGCACAGTTCAAAAACTGTCAAATGGCTGTTAAGTGTCCAGTAAGACTTTCTGAACATCAGTCTCCCAAGATCTGCTCCATCTGATAGATGAATTCAGATGTGAAACCCAACTCGCACTTTTCTCCCATGACATACTGAAAGCTTTGGATCATGGCAACCTGGTAGATGCAGTATTTCTTGGTTTCTGAAAAGCATTTGATTCAGTACTGCATCTAGGCTTATTGTCAAAGTACAATCATATGGGGTATCATGTAAGGTTTGTGACTGGATTGAGAACATTTTGGTAGGGAGGAGACAGCATGTTATCTTGGATGGAGAGTCGTCATCAGATGCAGGAGTAACTTCAGGCTCACCCCAAGGAAGTGTGTTGGGACCCTTGCTGTACATGTTGTATATTAATGATCTTGCAGACAATATTGATAATGAAGTACTATCTGACAAAATAAATATCCAGTCAGATCTTGATAAGATTTCAACATGGTGCAGAGACTGGCAACTTGCTCTAAATGTTCAGAAATGTAAAATTTTGCACTTCACAAAACAAAACAAAAAAAAGTCGCATCCTATAACTATAATATCAATGAGTCTCCGTTGGAATCAGCCAACTCAAACAAATATCTGGGTGTAACACTTTGTAGAGATATGAAGTGGAATGATAACACAGGTTCAAAAAATACAGGCAAAGTGAAAACCAGTCCACAAAAGAGATTGGTTACTAATCAGTCGTGCAACCTATACCACAATATTGCTCAAGTGTGTGAGACTCGTACCAGATAGGACTAACAGGGGATACTGAATGTAGACTAACAGGGGATACTGAACGTATACAGAGATGGGCAGCACAAATGGTGACAGATTTGTTTAATTGATGGAAGAGTGTCACAGAGATACTGCAGGAACTTAGCTGGCAGACTCTTGAAGATGGATGTAAACTTCCCTGAGAAAGTATACTAATAAAATTTCAAGAACCGGCTTCAAATGATTACTCTAGGGGTATACCACAACCCCGTATGTATCGCTCAAACAGGAATTGTGAGGATGAGATTAGAATAATTATTGCATGCACAGAGGCATTCAAACAATTATTCTTCCCATTTACCAAAAGTGACTGGAGCAGGAAGGAACCCTAATAACTGGTACAATGGTATGTACGCTCTGCCATGCACCTTATGGTGGTTTGCTGAGTGTATCCGAAGATGGGGAAATAGTCATTTGCACATAAGCCATTAAAGGTTTCCTACCAGGCAAGGTCTGGAAGAACATGCAAAACTAAATGAGATATCTACAGCTGATATGACGATGTTGTCGTGAAATGGGTAACAAGACGCACATACCCTTAATTACTTGATCCCAAAGGGAGGCAGTGGTAGAGCCCCAGTCTATCAGTCCTACATTTGTTTAAATATTCAAAAAGCAAAAATGGATGGAGTATTTCAGCAATAAATCATTTGAGGGTATAACTGACAATTGCACACATCCTCAATTAATATCATCATTGTTTCACCAAGTCACCAGTAAAGATATTTTTTCTGTGGAGGCTAGACACTCCAAGTACAGGAGTTTCAGTATTTGTAAAATGTCTCTCTTGAAGACACAGAGAAAGAGATCCTTCTTGTATGATAAGTCTCAATTCCAACATTCAGAAAAATGCACTGCTCCATAGGGGAAGTCAGTGATTTTTTCAACACACACACACACACACACACACACACACACACACACAGCACACCTCAGAGGCTTGAAGGCATGTAATAATGACCGTTTGTGTGTGTGTTTGTGCGCGTTTGTTTTTCAATTTCATTAAGGACTTTGCCTGACAGCTTATAACATTTAGAAGTTTATTTTTAACCCTTCATGTACAAGTGTTTTCTGCCTGAAAAAATACCATTTCAAAGCAACAGTTGGCACGAAGATTGCGCTACTTTATTGTAGGAGATTGTAACATGCGTCTTTGTTTAAATAAAATAATGGCAGAGCTTTGACAGTGCAAGGATGTATATATACAGTCACTGTATCATAAATTTTCTTTTGTACTATTACTTTTACAGATGGTTTCGAAATGAAAACACTAGGACAATATGTAGTTTTCAAACAAAATATATCGAATTTTAGGTACATTTTTGCTTGTTATCTAGAACCATAACTTGTTTTAGGCATTACGAGTTCATCTGTGTTTAGAGATGTGGAACTGTATCTAGGAAAAATGTGAATTTGCTTTCAAGTATATCACAACATGATGCGGTAGTTGTAAACTATATGCCCTAGGGGTTTGAAAGTGAAACCATCTCCTTAAAACAATTGATTGTTTACTCTTTGCCAATTTATTCTCATATTTGTTGCTTACTAAGATAATACAGGTTAATTTTGTGAAAAATTTTAAAATTATGTTTCAAAGTGAAACAATGTTCTTAAAATTACTTTTTGCCAGTTTCTTCTTATATTCATTGCTTACTATGCTAATGAAGTTTACTACAGTGAAAAATTTTAAAATTATACACTGAAGAGCCAAAGAAACTGGCACACCCGCATAATATCGTGTAGGGCCCGTGTGAGCATGCGGAAGTGCCACAGCATGATGTGGCATGGACTCGACTAATGTCTGAAGTAGTGCTGGAGGGAATTGACACCATGAATCCTGCAGGGCAGTCCATAAATCTGTAAGAGTACAAGTTTGGTGGAGATGTCTTCTGAACAGCATGTTGCAAGGCAGCTGTGTTCAATAATGTTCATGGCTGGGGTGTTCGGTGGCCAGCAGAAGTGTTTAAACTCGGAACAGTGTTCCTGGAGCCACTCGTAGCAATTCAGGATGTGTGGGGAGTCGCATTGTCCTGCTGGAATTGCCCAAGTCTGTTGGAATGCACAATGGACATGAACGGACGCAGGTGATCAGACAAGATGCTTACATACATGTCACCTGTCAGAGTCATATCTAGACATATCAGAAGCCCATATCATTCCAACTACACACGCCCACACCATTACAGAGCCAGCTTGAACAGTTCCCTGCTGACATGAAGGGTTCATGGATTCACGAGGTTGTCTCCATACCCGTACATGAGCACCTGCTCGATACAATTTGAAACGAGACTTGTATGACCAGGCAAAATATTTCCAGTCATCAACAGTCCAATGTCAGTGTTCATGGGCTCAGACGAGGTGTAAAGTTTTGTGCTGTACAGTCATCAAGGGTACACGAGTGAGCCTTCAGCTCCGAAAGCCCATATCGATGATGTTTCATTGAATGGTTCACAGGCTGACAATTGCTGATGGCCCAGCATTGAAATCTGTAGCAATTTGTGGAAGGGTTGTACTTCTGTCACGCTGAACAAATCTCTTCAGTCGTCATTGGTCCTGTTCTTGCAGGATCTTTTTCAGGCCACAGTGATGTTGTAGATTTGATGTTTTACTGGATTCCTGATATTCATGGTACACTCATGAAATGATACATGAAAATCCCTACTTTCTCGCTACCTCGGAGGGGCTATGTCTCGTGCGCCGATTGTAACACCACGTTCAATCTCACTTAAATCTTGATAACCTGCCATTGTAGTGCAGTAACCGATCTAACAAATGTGCCAGACACTTGTTGTCTTATATATGCTTTGCAAACTATAGTACCATCTTCTGCCTGTTTACATATCTCTGTATTTGAATCTGCATGCCTATACCAGTTTCTCTGGCACTTCTGTGTATTTGTTTTTGTACTGTTGGGAATCAAAAGGGTTAAATGGGCTTGTCTGCTCCTCAATGCTTCCTTCTAAGTGTTAAGAGGCAATCTATCCTAATTCAAACTACTGGTAGGCTCCTTTGCCAAGGAAGTGTGTGAGGTAGCAAAGACTAAAAGTTGCACCACCTTAATTCTTTCTTGGCTTCTGCGTAGATCAGTTTTTTTCACTTTTGTTATCCGAAATTTTTTTTTCCCTCCGCAGTGAATACGGAATTCTTGTCTCCGCACACGGTGGCTCCCATAACAGTCGATGCACACTGCTAGAGATGGGCTGTTTGTGCCAGATTCATGGTCTGCCTTTCCACATTTTCAAACGCTGTTTCTCCTTTATAAATAATTATCATATGGTCAAAACAATTGCACTTGCTACACCTCAAGAAGTTACACGGCCTAACTCAAAGGAGAAGGGAAGGTTGCAATTAGATTCTTGGGTAGCTACAGTGTTCCATGTCACAGCAAAAGTGATCCTCTTCTTTAGCTCTCCTATTATTTCTTCATGTTGTTTGTATCAAGTTGACTGCTCCTCTGATGCCCATTCTTGATTAATTTCCAACATATCTATTTCCATTATACAATAGCACCTAGCTGTAACATTGCTTGGGGGAGTTGTGCATCTCAGTTACTAAGTTAAAGTCATCCAGTTTTTTGGAGTTTCTTAATTTTTCCACCTGCTTCAATCAGCTAGTTTCAACTACTATGACATCATTTTTGTTTGTTTTGTTTTACAGATTTTAAGGTACCAAGACAAACAATGTGTTACTAAATATCGATGGTCAACCAACTCTAGTGGCAGATGCTCCACAAGAAGTGTTCTACATAATTGTATGGTTTATTGTTGAAGTTTCAAGAGCGTAATTCCTAGAAGAGTCAACAAAAATATTGCTCGCTCCTATGTATATCTCACAAAAGGACCATGAAGTTAAAATTGGAGAGATTCGAACTCACATGGAGGCTTACCAGAAATTGCTCTTCCCATGAACTATTCATGACTGGAAAAGGAAAGAGGGGAAGTGACATTCATACACAAACAGACATCTGCTAAACACCACAGGGTGGTTTGTAGAGTACAGATGTAAATTTAAAGAGGAGGGCACTTGTTAAAACATCCCCTCTATCCTATTAATAATAAGAATGACATTTTGGCTAATCCCTTGAAGTTTTTTGAGCCCATCATGCCTAGCCTCCTCCTGCCATTTTTCCTGTGGGTCATTTATAGTAGTCTCAGTCCACCCAAGCTGATGGGAATGTTTATGATTGTTGAAGGATTCAATGACGTTTCAAGAATAGCTAGGAAAGTAATGGTCCACCTAGCCAGAGCCCTGCTTGCCAGGGTATGTTTTATGCTACTGGTGTGTAGAATGTACCTACAGGCTGACTGCTAACAACTGTTTTGCTTCAAAATGAGATTTTCACTCTGCAGTGGCAGAAGTAAAGCTGTGAGGACGGGGCGTGAGTCGTGCTTGGGTAGCTCAGTTGGTAGAGCACTTGCCTGCGGAAGGCAAAGGTCCCCGAGTTCGAGTCGCGGTCCGACACGCAGTTTTAATCTGCCAGGAAGTTTCAACAGTTTTGCTTGATAGGGATCCAACCAAATCGCACCCAGCACACCTCAAAGTTCATTCTTATTAAAATGTAATAAGAGATTTGTACCATTACCATGATCTGGGTAATTAAGCCAATGTCCCAAAGCCAGTCAGCATCACAGTGAGTGAAGCATATATAGGGCCTATGATTGCAGAGACCTAGTGGTTTCCACTAGAACACAGCACAGTAAACCATGTTTCATGTGGCTGCATTGTCCTGGTTAACAACATTATACTGGCACTGTAGCTCGACTGGGCCAGTATAATGTAGCTGGGTGGGACAATGTAGGCAAGCTGGTGTATTCTTATTTTGTACTAATTAGCTCTGAAGCTGAATATCATCTGAAAGCATAAGAATATTTTTCATTTAGTTTATGTCCCTATTGACAACTCAGTGCCTCAACTATATGGAGAGTTGTTACTGTCACTCGTAATCATTATAGATAGAAATATTAATCATATCTGAACCAATGAAAAGAAGAGCAAGTGTGTATCTGTAGTGGTGTATCTACTAGTAACTTCTTTCTTAATTTCTTTCCTTCCCATCCTGTCTAGTAAGTCCCCTCTGACTTCAGAGTGACTTTTGGAACCCCTCCCCATTTCCTAAATCTCAGCAGTCCTCTTCCTTCACCCCTCTTCCTTCCCCTTCAACCCCTCAGCCAGAAGAAGGATCCGCTGGCTGGGTAGGCTGTTTATCTATCCAATTACATTACATTTTTCAAAAACGGATTATTTTCAGAGATATAATTCTTGACATTCATACGACTCAACTTTGAAATACATAAATATTCAATAATTACATAAAATATTTCTAAAGCTGCATTGTCATATTGCAATTACATTTGTACACAAATGATCAATTATGTACAATAAACGTGTATAGAAACTCTTTATATTTAAAGAGAAAAGCTCTTGTTTGAGACTTCATTAATAGATGATGGTGCAATGCACAAGATAAAATCCAGGACTGAAAAATTAATATGTGCTACACTGACATGATACTACACGCACCTCAAATTTTCTAGGACAAAACATGCTGTAGGACAATATAAGTTATTACTCATTGCCTGATTTCTGTAATATAATACAAAACAGTTTACCTTCTAAAGCCACATTTCAGAAGAGGTTGCATGCACATCATTAGGCACGCAGAATTGGATACAGGCCTACAGTCTACAGTATGTGGAGCAAGGGGTGTAGGACCTCCGCCACTGATTAGGACAAGCTGGATCACTTGCTGAGGACGGCATCGACTAATTGCAACAGCTAAGCTGCATCTGTAAATGTTATTTCCAGTTAAATGGTAGCTGATGATAAAGAAATAAATGACCAAATACTATCAAGTAATATTCAATATAACTATATGTTATCAACTTGCATTTAAATCAACAAAATATCTCTGGAAAATTTAGAGAGATCTGAAAAGATAGACTTCCTGTGCCTGTCTTGGCTCCACATAATCACAGGTTTAGATCCTTATTTGGATCCTAAAATTTGATTTCAATAATTAACTTTCCAACATGGGTGGGTAACGACAGTAGGAACTTAACTGATAAGGTTTTCTTTGTTGAAGCTCAAAGCAATAAAATAACTGTTTACCCAACAACTAATGCTCTCTCTGTTCATGATGCGCAGTAAGTTAGGATAAATAATACCATGCCTTATAGTGTAAACACTCCTCAGTGGAAATCAGAATAATTAATGACTCCATGACAAATGTATTTAAGAACAGTTTACAGGAGATGACCTGGGACGATATATGTAATTAACCAAATGCTTACGTAACATTTAATCTATATCATGATAAATCATTATTTGGAAATAGCTTTCAACATAAACTAATCAGAAAGGACACTAAACAGCCATGTAAAAAAACAAGGGTCACTAGAGGGATTAAACTATATTGCGAAACGAAAAGGGAGATGTGTCTTTGCCAAGAACAAGTAGGGATCCTGAAGTAGGTGCACACTAAAGAAACTACTCAAAATTACTATGAAAGGTTACTAGATAATCAAGGAACATGTACATAATGTCAGAAATCAGTAACTCTGACAGCAGACTTAAGGCTACTGGAACATAGTGAAACAAGACAACCAGCTCCAGGGCAAGATAACATCACTATTGAACTGAAAGGAAGTTTTATAAATGATGAGTCACAGGTAGCAAATTATTAATAATCATTTCTTAAATAGAGAAGAAAGCATAGGGACAAACAGTTCAAGAAAAAAAATCACAGCACTATGTTGGAAAAGTAACTCTCATAAAATTCAATCATATGAATGTATCACCCACTTCCCCTTCTGAAATTCTGAAAATTATACAGTCTCTCAAAAATAAAGGTTCATCTGGCTTTTATAATGTTTATAATAGAGTAATATATCTAAAAACAAAGGTTATGTGACTTACCAAACAAAAGCGCTGGCAGGTCGATAGACACACAAAATTCAAGCTTTCACAACCGACGGTTGCTTCATCAGGAAAGAGGGAAGGAGAGGGAAAGACGAAAGGATGTGGGTTTTAAAAGGGAGGGTAAGGACGCATTCAAATCCCGGGAGCGGAAAGACTTACCTTTGGGGGGAAAAAAGGACAGGTATACAATCGCGCACGCGCGCGCACACATATTCACCCGCACATACACCACTAGATCGCGTGTTCATTTGAGTGTGTGTGTGTGTGTGTGTGTGTGTGTGTGTGTGTGTGTGTGTACACCTGTCCCCCTAAGGTAAGTCTTTCCACTCCCGGGATTGGAATGCCTCCTTACCCTCCCCCTTAAAACCCACATCCTTTCGTCTTTCCCTCTCCTTCCCTTTTTCCTGATGAAGCAACCGTTAGTTGCGAAAGCTTGAATTTTGTGTGTATGTTTGTGTGTCTATCGACCTGCCAGCGCTTTTGTTTGTTAAGTCACATCGTCTTTGTTTTTAGATATATTTTTCCCACGTGGAATGTTTCCCTCTATGATATTCTTATAATAGAGTAATACAGATTTGTTCCCCTATAATAAGCCCTGTCTTATCCAAATTATGTACTGCATCATTAACTCAAGGCATTTTACCAAAGAGACTGAAATATGCCACTGTTAAACCCCTCTTTAAGAAAGATGATAAGAGAGATGTTGACAGCTACTGATCTAAGTCACTGCTGACATTTTCCAAAATTTTTGAGAAGTATTTCCAACAATAATATACTCAGCAAATCACAGTTTGGGTTGCAGAAGAATTCTTCTACTGAGAATGCCACTTACAAGTTCACTCACCAGATTTTACAAGCATTAAATAATAAAATAGTGTCGGTTGGTATTTTCTGTGACCTATCTAAGGCATTTGACTGTGTGAATTACAGTATTCTCCTACATAAATTTAAGTTTTATGGGATTGATGGTATAGCCAACAGATGGATAATGCCATATCTAACTACAAGAATGCAGAAAGTTGGACTCAGTAACAATACAGTTGGGGGGACATAATTATGACTGGGGAGAAATCACATATGGGGTTCCCCAAAGCTGAGTCTTAGGTCCACTGTTGCTCCTTATATATGCAAACAATCATCTGTCTAATATACAGCAATCAAAATTAATTCTTTTTGTAGATTGCAGTCAATCCAAGCTTACATACAGAAACAGAAATAATGGTAAAGAAAGTTCTTGAAAGTATCATGGACTAGTTTTCTGCTAATGGTCTCACCATCACTTTTAAAAAGGCACACCAATGAAAAGTGTAACACATAGTGAAGAAACAATAAATAGGGAAATAACTTCCAAATCCTTAAGTGTCCTTATTGATGAGAATTTAAATTGGAAAACCTACATTTTGGAACTCCTGATGACTTAAGTCTGCCACATTTGCACTTAGAATCACTGCAATTCTTAGAGAGAGGCAAATCAGTACATTGACATATTTTTCTTCAATAATGGTATATGGAATAATGTTCTGGGATAGCTCATCTTTAAGAGAGAAAATTCCTCACGGCACAATTGGATGCTGTAAGAATAATGTGGTGCTCACCCATGGTCATCTTGTAGACATCGATTTAAGAAGGTTGAGCATTCTGACTATTGCTTCACAGTATAGTTATTCCCTCATGAAGTTTCGTTGTAAGTGGTATAAATTACCAACTCAAGAAATGTTCAGAAATTCACCATATGTACAAACTAATTAACAATGTGAATGTAAAATGACTTGTTCTACATCATTACCTCTATTGTGCAAAGTGATCCACGGAACATGTAACTAACTAATTAACTAACCAACCCTGACAGTGGAGTAGCAAGAGACTTCCTGGAACTCTAGGTCCTGCTGGAAGCCTATGCTAACACTGGCAGGATTAACAAAGTGAAGAATCATCTGAAGGCAGCAATAATCCAAGGCATACCATATGGACAACAGAGAACCAGAGGGAAAAAATTAGCATCAAAAGATGCTGCTATGGCTACATTCCTTACTGCTAAGCTCTCTACAGGATAGGAAAATAGCACACAAGTTGTGCAAATCAAATCATGACAATTTTGGTTAAAGCCAGACATGATGAAGACATCAAGAACTGTGCAAGAGACCATCACTGAGACACTTAACACTGTAAATAAAGAAAGAATTAATAATGCGAATATAATGGAACATGTTCTGATTGTAGCTGTGGCTTTGCAAGACAATGACGAAAAGCTAAACAAAATGTGCTTGTAATTCAGTCCAGAAAGTGTGAACTTCTGTAAGACAGAATCAGACATGATAATGAGTGAAACACCGTCAATATGAATGGAGAAGATCTATTGAAACTGAATTACAATTAATAACATTTTCAAGATGTGTCAAGGGAAGAGTTGCTCTCAGAATTACAGCCGTGCTTCAAAATGAGACACACAGAAATAAGAACTGTGAATCATGTGATGTATGTGTTGGTCAAGTTGAGAGACAAATCGACAAGATGGCATTCAAGATATTACAGTATGAAGGATAATAACATTACATCAATTAAGGGCCATATTGTGGTGTGGTGTCTGAAGTGTAACAATCTGGGTTTTGAAGCCCAATGTTGCCCTACTCCGAAAGCTGTCTGTTTACATTGTGGGGATCGCAATCATGAAAACTAAAACTGTGACAATGTCACAACCTGCAAATTGCTTCCCTTGTATGAAGAGGGGCAAAAAGTTCTTATCCTCAAACAAAGTGTGTAGCACCTGCAAGATATCAAAACAAAGACTTATTCAAAGAACTGATTATTGCCCACCTAATGTCTCTATGAACAAATAATAAATCACCTAGTAAAACATTGCGAGGCTGAAAAATAGAGGAGGCATTTTTTCAGTCAGCAAGAAAAGTGTGGGAACAATTTAGCAGCATTCTGATAGGGGTGAACATATAACCTCTCATGTTGATATTACAACCGTCAGAACATCTGACAATATTGCTACGGCACATTAAAACATACGTGTCTAGAGCAACCTGCCACCCTGACCATGGCATTTGAGGCACTCCATGAAATTAGGACACTTAACTGGGGAAACAGTCATGTTTCCAGAGGTTGGGTTAGTGGAATGAGAATACCACTGCAGTCCGTTAATCTGCCAAATACACTTGGTTGACTGTACACCTTTGTACATAAGGTCATTCACCTAAAGGGTGATGTATTTGGCACCGATGAGATATCAAACAAACAGTGCAGTCATATAGCCACAGGAACATGATTAAAAACTCGTGGCTTTACAAGAGGCAGGTTATGTGTAGATAACATCTTTGCCCTAAAGCAGATCGGGGTGAAGAGACTGGAAAGGAATCTAAGCAGTCTTTGTTGATCCTGAGAAAGCAAATGACAGTCTTTTTAAAGCTATCATTCGAATGTCGCAGTAGGAAACCAGTGTATGTACACACTTTTCTATGGTGGTCATTAAGTTGTTGCAGCAAACGAAGAGGATATAGCTTATATGCTTAGTGGGGTTTGAAAATTAATTTTGATAAGTTGGAATATCTATGTTGTGCAGAGGAGGGAAATAACTTGGATGTTGGCAGACATCATACTGAAATGAGTAAAGAGTTAAGTACATGAGTTGTATCCTACCATGTGATGGAAGATGTGACAAAGACATCCAACAATAGATCAGGAAGGGAAGGAAGGCTATCCAAAAATTAAATCCTGTACTTTGGCCGTTAAAAATGAGTTTGTAGGTTAAAATGTGTTTATACAAATCTTTCATGGAACTAATAACAAGCTACAGGAGTGAGAGCTGGGAACCCACAAAAAGAAAGAGACTTAGAACTTTAGAAATAGACTACTTGGGAAGAGCATGTAGAATTTCCTGACTTGACTGCATAAGAAATGAGGAAATAATAGAAAGGACACAGACTCATTATAGTGTTATTGATAGAATAGAAGAAAGACAGCTAGGATGGTTAGTGCATGTCACAAGAATAGAAGAAGACAGATGGCCCAAGAGAGTACTTCCATGGCAACCTCCTGGAAGAAGAAGAGGAAGACCATGGAAAGGATAGCTTACAGATATCCATGAAGCGATGGAGAGAAGAGGAACAGAAGAGGAGGAACAATGGCAACAAAGCATTTGGTGACAGAGATGCTGTGGCAGCTGTAGGTCCCCTGCAACAAGAAGGCACACCACAGTCGCACTGAGTACCACTGCTGAAGACGTGTATCTGATAAACACATACTGTTTGTATAGCAATCTTACAAATGTATATCTTCAGGAACTTAGCTTTGTAAATAGACTCTTTAACAGCCTCACTTCTTGTTATTACAGCTGACGTAAATGTAAAGTCCCACATTCAGTATAGTGGTGTACACAACAAGGAGATGACATTTCGTTAAGACCAACAAGATGACATTTCCTTACAAAATTTTAGCTATTAATTCACCAACTTCCAGGGGAAGAGGAAGTATGAGCTCAAATAAAGTTGTTACACTTTGTCTCAAAAAAAGGATCTCTTCCTAATGGGTGGACAGCCAGTGCTCTCTCAAGATTACTGGAAAGTTACTTTGATGAAATAAAGTCCAAAAAACTAGTGCATTCAATATTGCAATAAGTTGATATGGCAGTATTGTTCAGGAGAAAGCCTGATGGGGGCTTTGTTGACATCATTAGCAGAGCTTGGTGAAATGATTCAGGTATAACATAGGGCAAGAAAATTTTATAACAGGAATTCATGAAAGAGAAAATTTTTTGTTATAATACAAACTAACTTTGAAACAAAACTTTAGACAAAAATTGATATTTGTAAGGGTGGAGAAGTTGGGCAAAAATCATCTGGGATCAATTGCTGGGAGCTGTGGCCGCCGCTTATATGGAGATTGTAGAGGGCGCCACCACACGTCACGTGGTGTCGATATGTAGCTACATATCGACGCCACGTGACATGCGGTGGCACCCTCTACGATCTCCTTATAAGCGGCGGCCCCAGCTCCTAGCAGCCAGTTGTCGACTCACCTTGGAAGATGTTCTCTGTAGTTGAGAACGAAATGTCAGGGAGAAGTAGTTCTACAGATCGACCACGGCAATTTAGCCCGGAAGTGTTTACTGATGAAGACGCCGGCTGTGGAAGCCTACATGGGATGATTCCCCAGTCCTTAGCTTGCAAATATGCAGATGGAGCCATGGAGAGAGAGAGAGAGAGAGAGAGAGAGAGAGAGAGAGAGAGAGAGAGAGAGAGAGAGAGAGAGAGAGAGGCTTAGTCTGCTACATAGTATGTCTGAAAGAACAGACACTGCTGATGATTCACAGCTGTATGTAATACTTTTGGAATTAATTTGCTGACTGAGAATATCTTGACATCAGCTGAATTACACACAGATCTACTACCCAAAAGTGACATGTGAAAGTTTAATACACAGCATCATTTACACACCATGAACTGCACTACAAATGTTTATTTGCCAAAACTGGTTTTCGGGTTTATAACTCCTCTTGAGTGGCATCTGATACAGAGGAACAAACAATTGTTAAGTACATCAATATCTAAAAAATGACTGCAATGTAAATAGTATCAGGATAGTACACAATAATACATTGCTAAATGGTAAGATACGAAGTAACAAAGTAAATTTCTTTAAAAAATTTCTCCAATGTGGAATAATTGTTTTATTGATATACAGAGATATCTGAGAAACAAAAATTGTCTTATACGTGTCAAGTTATCCATTCCATTGAAACAACAGGAAATCCACATTGGAATGTAACAATATTGTGAAAATGAGGGTTGCTACTCACAATATGCTGAGTTGCACACATGTGTGAGAGTTGCATTTGCATGAGTGTGTGTGTGTTTGTCATCTAATTTTGACAAAGGCCTTACTGGCCGAAAGTTATATTTGTGACAGTCTCTTTTTTTTCCATATCTGCGACTCAGCATCTCCGCTATAAAGTTATAAATATCTGTATATACAAATATATCTAAAAACAAAGATGATGAAGTACTGGTAGGTCGATAGACACAAACACAAACACAAACACACACACAAAATTCTAGCTTTCGCAACCAATGGTTTTACGGGAGAGGGTAAGGAGTCTTCCCAATCCCGGGAGGGGAAAGACTTACCTTAGGGGGAAAAAAGGACAGGAATACACTCACACGCGCGCACGCGCGCACGCACGCGCGCGCGCACACACACACACACACACACACACCATCCGCACATACACAGACACAAGCAGACATTTGTAAAGGCAATGAGTTCAAGCAGAGATGTCAGTCGAGGCGGAAGTACAGAGGCAAAGAAGTTGTTGAAAGACAGGTGAGGTTGTGAGCGGCGGCAACTTGAAATTAGCGGAGGAGTTCGGATAGGTTGGTGTTAGTGGGAAGTATGCAGATAACTCAGGACGGTGTAACACTGTGCCAAGATGTGCTGGCCGTGCACCAAGGCATGTTTAGCCACAGGGTGATCCTCATTACCAACAAACACTGTCTGCCTGTGTCCATTCATGCAAATGGACAGTTTGTTGCTGGTCATTCCCACATAGAAAGCTTCACAGTGTAGGCAGGTTGGTTGGTAAATCACGTGGGTGCTTTCACACGTGGCTCTGCCTTTGATCGTGTACACCATCCGGGTTACAGGACTGGGGTAGGTGGTGGTGGGAGGGTGCATGGGACAGGTTTTACACTGGGGGCGGTTAGAAGGGTAGGAGCCAGAGGGGTAGGGAAGGTGGTTTGGGGATTTCATAGGAAGTGCTCCATCGCAGCGAGGCCCTGGAAGTGCGGAATATTTGTGTATCAGGAAGTGGCATCAATGGTAACAAGGATGGTTTCAGGGGTAACAGGTTGGGTAAGGATTCCAGGCGTTCGAGAAAGTGGTTGGTGTCCTTGATGAAGGATGGAAGACTGCATGTAATGGGTTGAAGGTGTTGATCTACATAGGCAGAGATACGTTCTGTGGGTGCTTGGCAACCAGCTACAATGGGGCAGCCGGGGATAATTGGGTTTGTGAATTTTAGGAAGAAGGTAGGGGTACAGAGTGTCGGTGGGGTGTCTGTGTATGTGCGGATGGATATGGGTGTGTGTGCGAGTGCACACCTGTTCTTTTTATCCCCCTCAGGTAAGTCTTTCCGCTCCCGGGATTTGAATGACTCCTTACCCTCTCCCTTAAAACCCACAACCTTTCGTCTTTCCCTCTCCTTCCCTCTTTCCTGAAGAAGCAACCGTTGGTTGCGAAAGCTAGAATTTTGTGTGTATGTTTGTGTTTGTGTGTCTATCGAC